>NW_027016666.1:0-7370 GCF_036934945.1 Oncorhynchus masou masou
TTTTGATTTATTTTAATTTTTTACCTGCCATATTGAATTTACTTCACCACCATGGCCTTTTTTGCCTTTACCTCCCATATCTCACATCTTTTGCTCTCATTATATATAGACTTATTTTTCTACTGTATTATTGACTGTATGTTTGTGCCAAAGGACATGAAGGTAATCTGCCTAAATGACTACCGACCCATAGCACTCACGCCTGTAGCCATGAAGTGCTTTGGAAGGCTGGTCATGGCTCACATCAACACCATTATCCCAGAATCCCTAGGACCCACTTCAATTTGCATACCGCTCAAACAGATCCACAGATGATGCAATCTCTATTGCATTCCACATTGCCCTTTCCCACAAGGACAAAAGGAACACTTATGTGAGAATGCTATTCATTGACTACAGCTCAGCGTTCAACACCGCAGTGCCCTCGAAGCTCATCACTAAGCTAAGGACCCTGGGACTAAACACCTCCCTCTGCAACTGGATCCTGGACTTCCTGGCAGGCTGCCCCCAGGTGGTAAGGGTAGGCAACAACACATCTGCCGGCTGATCCTCAAAAGGAGGATTCTACTGAGTTGAACTTGATCAACCAAGTTGATTTCACCTTTCACAAAGCTCTGACGAAGGCTGTGAGGCCGATACGTAAGCTTATTGTGATACTATCAAGAGCAGTGTGCGGTTTCCTTTTTCCCTCATCTTTCACAAATGCCACACACTTGTCACTAATTATCAGGACTTCCCTGACAGGCTCATTCACACCTTTTTTGTATTTACATCCTGTCAAGCCCTTCCTCAGTTTCTTTACAGTTGTGTGTGTCCAAGTTAAGAGTAAGTCTATTTCCTATTATCCATGTATATTTAAGTCATAACACTAAGACGTCATGTCATTTACTTATTTTTGCTATTTGAGATATATTGGTTGAATAGTAATCCTTATCACCTTCACCTTTTGTGTTATGCAACCGGCTTGTAATGCATCTTCTTTGTTGCAGAACCACACACAAATCCAAATTTACCATGTCCAACCACAAGTCCTCAATAAATGTGAACTTCGGCACTTTCTCTGTTGTCTGCTTGCTCTCGGACCAGTACAGAGTACCCCTGCTGACATCTATCCAACCAGTTACCTATCTTGGGTTTCTTAGACAATTTTTCCGCAGCCATATTGGAAATGACCGCCAGTAGGTAATGGACAAAATCTGTGATGGCACTATAGCCAAAAATACTTATTTAAACATGTCCTAGCTGTGTGTGAAATTTGTTGGCTGTATCACAAAGGTAGTTTTTTTTTTTATATATAGCTGCTGGAATATGTTCAAAATGACCTCCATATGGCCCCTATTAAGGTCTTAACCTCTTGAAACTCTAGGGGCGCTATATCATTTTTGGATAAAAAGACGTGCCCGTTTTAAGCGCAATATTTTGTCACAAAAAGATGCTCGACTATGCATATAATTGGTAGCTTTGGAAAGAAAACACTCTGACGTTTCCAGAACTGCAAAGATATTTTCTGTGCGTGCCCTAGAACGTGAGCTACAGGCAAAACCAAGATGAAACGGCATCCAGGAAATGAGCAGGATTTTTGAGGCTCCGTTTTCCATTGTCTCCTTATATGGCTGTGAATGCGAGAGGAATGAGTCTGCCCTTTCTGTCGTTTCCCCAAGGTGTCTGCAGCATTGTGACGTATTTGTAGGCATATCATTGGAAGATTGACCATAAGAGACCACATTTACCAGGTGTCCGCCCGGTATCCTGCGCCGAAATTGGTACGCAAACCTCAGCTGCAAGTATTTTTCCATGGAATTCAGAGAAGAAAGCAAGCTTCCATGAACGATATATCAATGAAGAGATATGTGAAAAAATACCTTGAGGATTGATTCCAAACAACGTTTGCCATGTTTCGGTCGATATTATGGAGTTAATTCGGAAAAAGTTTGACGTTGTTGGTGACTGAATTTTCGGTTCGTTTCGGTAGCCAAATGTGATGTACAAAACGGAGAGATTTCTCCTACACGAAGATGCTTTCAGGAAAAACTGAACATTTGCTATGTAACTGAGAGTCTCCTCATTGAAAACATCCGAAGCTCTTCAAAGGTAAATGATTTTATTTATTTGGTTATCTGGTTTTTGTGAAAATGTTGCGTGCTAAATGCTACTCAAAATGCTAAGCTAGCTTAGCATACTCTTACACAAATTAGTGAATAGCGATGGTTCAAAAGCATATTTTGAAAATCTGAGATGACAGTGTTGTTAAGAAAAGGCTAAGCTTTAGAGCAGGAGCATTATTTTCATTTTATTTGTGATTTTCAGAAATCGTTAACGTTGCGTTATGCTAATGAGCCTGAGGCTTTATTTACGATCCCGGATCCGGGATGGGGAGTTTCAAGAGTACCTTATGATCAGAATGATTGTCTAACTGTGAGGTTCATTTAGTGGTTAAATAACATTACAAAGTGATTTTTATATTGTTTGGAATTATTTTTTTTACCCTATTTTCTAACAGGAAATCTGGGTGGCAGCCATTTTATTATGATGGCTGCCCTGGTTGACTGACGGGCTTTCCAGACTGGCTCCAATCTTTAGCTAATGTTCCTTAAGGTAGCTTGTGTTAGCGTACCATCTTTGGTACTTGTATCATAAAATGGAACAATTATGTCACCTATCCCTGGACTATATCGTAAATTATGTGCTAAAGCAAGGAAGCGTGTATAAATGGATTAACTGACACGTGACCGCGGTAACTATCTACTGTATAGCAAGCTAATCGTATCACCAAGAAGTCCCAAAGAGAAGTCTTCACAGAACCTAGTTTTGTCTTCACAAAGTCTTCACAAAACCTAACACGAACCTACTTTTGCTCAGCTTCCTGATGCCTGCACTTTTACCGTAATTTCAATGACAAGAAAAAGAAACTGTTCTGCGTGCTATTTTTTAAAACTTTTGATTCCAGTTGTTTTGGTACACCCCCTGCCTGGATTGGATGAGAACATTTCTAAGATGTATTGGTAGACAAATATGTCAATCACTCATAGAACGCAATGAATACATGTCTTGGAGAGTAGTTGTCTGTATTTATGGCAGCGAATTAGAGGGTGGAAACGCTATGACCACACGAGGGCAGGGATGTCCATTATTTTCCTGGAAAGGCATTTCAAATCACTGGTGACTGTCTGCAATAAAAGTTGAGGGATACTTTTAATACCTTCACTTTCATCCTCATCAGACTGACTGTTACAAGAACTGCATTTTTTCGGGGCAAAACATGTTAATTAACAGGTATGTTTCTACATTTACTCATTTACTTCTGTTCAATGTCATGTGGGGGTAAATTATTTATGAATCAAGAATAACAGCATTTATGTAGTCAATCTTTAACAATGTCTTGATTCAATTAATATTGTCATAGAAAGTTGCACTTCTACATTCACAAATGTTTGTGTTTCATTTTAAAACAGATGTTTATGTATGACATAGAGTTGTAAAACAGGTTCAATATAGCCAGTTACAGCATTATACTGGCAGATTGCAGGCTAAAAGTACATTTAACAATGTCATTATCCAAAACTTGTACGTATGTATACCGGTATTATGTTTGTTTGTTTGAATTATTGTCTTTATTATCTCCATTATTTTGCTGTAGGTTTAGTTAACAAAAGCATGTGAACAGCATGTTGGTGTCTGTGTGCCCCACTGGTAAGTCTGTTACTATATTCTGCCGTACAGACATTTAAAAAATTCAGAAAATAGTGATTGAGATGGATCATAGGGTGAGAATTCCAGATTTGTATTTTCCAACATGGCACCAGTACAATTGCAGGCTAATCACCGAAACAGAACAGGTTGCTCCTTCGTATTTTGACCATTTCTTTCAATAAACCCCAGAAGCTATCCTAGATGTGGTCCCAAATTCAGAATATCATAATACAATTAATCATACTGTAGCGATCTTTGCTATATGGGGCCACATTACAATTCCCACCAAGTGTTCACGACCCGGGTTTGCTTCCTTCCCCTTGCTCACGACATTGAATTCAGAAGTAGCATGGTGGTTGTGAGGCCATCAGAAGCCGAGGCCCGGATGTGTGAGGGGGCTGAGTAGTCGAATCACGGGTACGTACCTTCCCATTCAGAGGGGTAGTGGAATGAGCCTCGCTATATGAGCCATGTTGCAATTCCCAAAAAGTGAGTTAACCCTATTGGTAAGATGAGTTGGATGTTTGCCTTTCATGCCAGTGACCCAGGTTTGCTTCCCTGCCCCACCATTCCCTACAATACCATTGGTACTACAAAGTAGGCATACAGTCTATCAAACTGATAGAGGAAATTATGGTTGACATGACTAATTATGTATACATTCCAATCAGAACTGACTAGTCAAAATGCTATAATGTACTGTACATGTGAATTTTCTCTCTTACTCCCATTCCCAATTGTATATAATGTAGTCAGGAGTTTAGTAACAATGAAGGTCTGTTCCTTAGTTCATTCAGTTGTACAATCTCCAGGTGGTGGGAACGGCCCATCTCCAGACTGTCTAGAATGTTGATTTATACTGACTGGCCTTGACTTCGTGGTGATAACGCGAAGGCTCCAGAGCTAGAGGGCCCCTCTACTTGTGAAATAGATAGAACGTTTAGAAAACGCTGACGTCATTTTCAGTTTATAACCTGTGGAAATATGTGTATGCGGTTAGTACTCTCTTGTAATAAACGCTGTTACCTTTGGCTTTTAAGACTGGTCTCAATCTACTTCATGCATAATTAATGAACTTACAACTCATTAATGAATTAGAAATGAGTGCAAATTGGTTTTGGCTATAAAACATACAGGAATTTAGAATTCCTCTATCAATTTGGTCCTTCGATGCCGGATCTAAATACCCCTCCCTGTTATCTGGAGATAGTACGCTGAAAATCGTGCACGAAACGAGTTCTGACTCGTTTTACTAAAGACCTGACCTCTGAATTGAGGTTCAAATTAAAACAGGCCTGCGTATTATCACAGAGGACAGAGAAGGTGACTAGATTCAAATGAACAATGCTTTCCCAGCCGGCAGCCAGGTAAAGTAGCCTTTATTCTCGAATTTGGGAGGGATTATTTAGGATATTTATTGATTAAAATGTTATGAAGGAGTTGAATTTGATCAATAATAGTTGCTTGAATATTCCGAACAAATAAAATGGGTTTCTACCGGGGTATTAACCAGGATATTGATAAAAAGGAAGCAGGTCCGAAATTGACCTGAGGTAAGGTGCGCTACCACCAAATAAACTAGAGCTTAATACGGCCTGGTTTTGCAAGCCAAGGATTATTAAGGAGTGATATAGTACGCATTGGAGAATTAGGACGCTTGTTCCGTACAAATAGGATGGCCAATAATTCAATAAACATACCTAAATAAAGTTTTTACCTAATAGTCTATCTGTATATGGGAAGCTGACTGCGGAAAGTAGCAGATAAATATGTTAAAACAGGTGAGGATAAATTAGGCTTGGTGAGAAGGCAGGGTAATTCTAGGCGAACAGAATAAATGAACCTGTACAATGCTGAAAGAAATTAATATCAAATGATAAGTGATTAGTCTAGATTAGTGAGATTCGAGACATTAACGATTGAAAGTCCCAAAAGGAATATCCTATGGGTGAAATGTTATTGTCCGATCAAAAGTCTTCTATAGACGTGGTTCACAGGAGAGGTCAACTTAGTCTAGAGTAGTGAGATTTGAGACATTTTACGTTGAAAGTCCCATAAGGAATATCCTATGGGTGAAATGTTATTGTCCGATCAAAAGTCTTCTATGGACGCGGTTCACAGGATGGAAAATACATACTGATTATTTTTAAAGGAACACACACATAGGCAGACAGGATAGTAACTAGAATTAACTAAGTAACGGTAAATTACAAATTTAAAATTATATAGAAAGACATAGTTTAAGTCAAAAGACCTATAGGAACAGTGATTACTGTATACGGGGGAGTTAAATGTCAGATTGAACAATGTATCCGGCGGAGAGACAGAACAAGTGACCCCATAGATATATAGTTCTTGATAATAGACACTGCAGGTTGGTGGTCTTTATTTAGATTATGGGGAACAATTGAGTTGCTTTTCCGTTGGTCATTTTCAATCAACTCTACAGATTAAGCTATATTTGGGGCGACATTTTAGTTCAAAGTCCTATAGGAACAGTGATTACTGTATATTCCTACAGTGATCGCTGTATACGGGTGAAAACTAGTATCAGATTGAACGACGAGTGGACGGAGACTCTTGAGACTCGGTCTATTTGTCCTCGGTCAACCCTACAAGTAGGCTGATTTGGAGCGACAATCTTAGCAGAAGTCCTATAGGAACAGTAATGTATTGTATACGGGTGAGACTTAATGTCAGACTTTAGTAGATGAGGATTCCAATAAAGAGATATTAACCATAAGGTGTTAAATATTGGAATTACTAGGAGTGAGTAGATAAGGATTCCAATAAAGAGAAATTAACATAAAGTGTTGAAGATTGGAATTATTAGGAGGGGCAGGAATTTATTATAATGGGTAGTTATCCCTCTAAACTGCTTTCTGAAGAGACGGAAGATTACCGTTATATGAAACAAAAAGATCGAAGGAATGTAGATTTCTGTCCTAAATGGGAAAAAAAGGTATGGTTTTGACGGACGCCTAGATGTCGAAAAATTTGAATACCTTCTAAAACAGATACAAAGGGAGCGAGATTAATGAGAATCCTAAACTGAGGGAAAACGTTGGGCGTTTAAATTTGGGCTATTTTCTGTTGTCTAGATGTCGGAGTAACAAATAAAGATAACTGTAAAAATGGGTATATTTGCGGAGAGTCTCAGTCAATTGCATAGCGCTGATGTTATAGTGGTCAGCGCAGCAGTTTTACCAACGGCAATCCACGGTTCGGTTCCCAGCGGAGGCGGTTAACTAAATCTGATATTGGAGTGAAATTCACCTATTTGCATGTTTTGCCGGAAACATACGGTCGCCAGTGTTTGTAAAAGATATGAAATGAACGTTTATTATGTGTTCTAGATAGAATTGAAAAAATAAGTAATTAAAAATAATGGCGAGACAATTTCGATGTAAAACGCTATTTTGCCCAAAATGATCTGGTGGAATAATGTATTGAGATGGGAGTTGTATTTAAATAAATGTATCATAGAAGAGAAAGTCACCTAAAAGTTAAATGTAGGGGATAACGGAGAGATACGATACAATTTCGGGCTATCCGGACGTTATAGCTATTTATGCATCGACTGACATATGATAAATTTAGCCCAAAACGTGGTACGTTTAAATGTTAGAGTATGGGTAGTTGAGAAGTTAGGTTGGTTATGCTTTGATGATTAGAATTTA
>NW_027016666.1:7870-50000 GCF_036934945.1 Oncorhynchus masou masou
CCTTCAATACAAAAATGGCAAATCCAAAGGTGGTAGGAATAGCACAAAAAGCCTCAAGAGATACTCAAAAACAAAAACAGAATTCCACAAGAGCATCCACCGGAATCGACAAGAATACACAGAACACTAGGGCTGGGTGCTAACATACAAACACAGAGCACAGAACTGAGGGAAACTAAGGGTTTAAATACAATCAGGGGAAAATGAGGCACAGGTGCAAATAATAATGGGGAACAAGGGAAAAAACATAAGGTCAAAAAGCACAATGGGGGCATCTAGTGACCAAAACCCGGAACAACCCTGGCCAAATCCTGACAGAATCCCCCCCTAGGAACGGCTCCTGACGTTCCTACCAGCTCTCTCAGGGTGGAGGGCCCTGAACTGACGAATGAGGTCAGGGTCCAGGATGTCTTTGGCAGGAACCCAGGAGCGCTCATCGGGACCGTAGCCTTCCCAGTCCACCAGATACTGCCAGGACCGCTGCACCCGGCGGAAATCCAGTATCCGATGGACGGTATAAGCCGGCTGGCCTCCAATGACACGAGGCGGAGGGGGAGGTCTGTCTGCCGGGACAAGGGGAGAAAAAACAACAGGTTTTAACCTCTTACACTTATGGTGGCGCTATTTCATTTTTGGAAGAAAAACGTTCCCGTTTTAAACAAGATATTTTGTCACAAAAAGATGCTCGACTATGCATATAATTGCTACTGTTCGAAAGAAAACACTCTGACGTGTCCAGAAATACAAATATCTTCTCTGTGCGTGCCCTTTAACGTGAGCTTCAGGCAAAACCAAGATGACTTGGCATCCAGGAAATGACAAGGATTTTTGAGGCTCTGTCTTTCATGATCTCCTTATATGGCTGTGAACGCAAGAGGAATGAGTCTGCCCTTTCTGTCGTTTCCCCAAGGTGTCTGCAGCATTGTGACGTATTTGTAGGCAGATCGTTGGAAGATTGACCATAAGAGACCACATTTACCACGTGTCCGCCCGGTGTCCTGCGCCGAAATTGGTGCGCAAAAGTCACCTGCCAGTATTTTTCCATGGGGCACAGAGAGAGAAGCAAGCTTCCACGAACTGCATGTCAATGAAGAGATATGTGAAAAAACACCTTGAGGATTGATTCCAAACAACGTTTGCCATGTTTCGGTCGATATTATGTAGTTAATCCGGAAAAAGTTTCACGTTGTAGGTGACTGCATTTTCGGTTCGTTTCGGTAGCCAGGCGCAATGTAGAAAACGGAACGATTTCTCCTACACACAGACGCTTTCAGGAAACACTGCGCATTTGGTATGTGGCTGGGAGTCTCCTCATTGAAAACATCAGAAGCTCTTCAAAGGTAAATGATTTTATTTATTTGGTTATCTGGCTTTTGTGAAAATGTTGCGTGCTACATGCTACACAAAATGCTATGCTAGCTTTGCATACTCTTACACAAATTAGTCAATTTCTATGGTTCAAAAGCATATTTTGAAAATCTGAGATGACAGTGTTGTTAAGAAAAGGCTAAGCTTGAGAGCAAATGCATTATTTTAATTTTATTTGCGATTTTCAGAAATCGTTAACGTTGCGTTATGCTAATGAGCCTGAGGCTTAGTCACAAACCCGGATCCGGTTTGGGGAGTTTCAAGAAGTTAACAATGAAATGTGAAATGTGGGATTAATCTTAAGGGATCTGGGTAAGTGTAGGCGATAAGAAACTGGGTTAACTCTCCTGGCAACCTTGAAGGGACCGATGTATTTTTGGGACAGCTTGCGAGACTCCACCCGTAGAGGTAAGTCTCTTGTGGAGAGCCAGACTCTCTGGCCGGGGCGCAGGGTAGGCCCGGGACGGCGACGTCTGTTGGCTTGTTGTTGGTACCTCTGTGAGGAACGCATAAGATTAATACGGGTCTTCCTCCACATAAGCCGACAGCGTCTGACGAACTTCAAGGCTGAAGGCACTCTGACTTCTGCCTCCTGGTCCGGGAACAATGGAGGAGCATAGCCAAACTGACACTCGTGCGGGGACATACCAGTGGAGGAGGAGCGCAAGGTGTTGTGCGCGTATTCGGCCCAAACAATAAAGGATGACCATGTGGACGGGTTGTCACGAGTCATACATCGGAGGGTGGTTTCCAGCTCTTGATTCATCCTCTCTGTTTGACCGTTGGACTCCGGATGGTACCCTGAAGATAGACTGGCAGAAGCCCCCATGAGTTGGCAGAAGGCCTTCCAAAACCTTGAGGCGAACTGGGGACCTCTGTCAGAAACCATATCTTGAGGAATGCCGAAGACTCGGAACACATGATTAATTACCAACTCAGCCGTTTCCTTGGCAGAAGGTAACTTAGTCAGAGGGACGAACCTGGCCGCCTTTGAAAACCTGTCGATTATGACTAGGATAGTAGTATTGCCATGGGATGGAGGAAGTCCAGTAATAAAGTCCAATGAGATATGGGACCAGGGTCTGTGGGGAACAGGTAAAGGGTGAAGGAGTCCTTGAGGGCGGAGGTGAGAAGATTTGCCCTGGCAGCACACGGGGCAGGCATTGACGAAAGTGGCAACGTCTTCTCTTATGGTAGGCCACCAGAACTTACGCTGGATGAACTCCAAGGTGCGACCTACGCCCGGATGACAGGTGAGGCGAGAGGAGTGCCCCCACAGAAGGACCTGAGACCTCACTGCCTTGGGGACAAACAACCGATTGGCAGGACCTCCTTTCGGGTCCGGTTCGCTAGCTTGAGCACGTCTCACGGTATCCTCAACTTGCCACGAGATCGGAGCCACAATCTTAGCAGCAGGAAGGACAGGCATGTCCGTGTCATCTCGAATGGCAGGAGCGTAGACTCGGGACAGGGCATCCGGTTTGAGATTCTTCGACCCGGGCCGATAGGTGAGGATAAACTGGAATCGATTGAAGAAAAGAGACCATCTAGCTTGTCTAGAGTTCAACCGCTTCGCCTGCTGGATATACTCCAGATTTTTGTGGTCCGTAAGCACTTGAAACGGGTGAGAAGCCCCCTCGAGCCAGTGTCTCCATTCCTTCAATGCCATCTTAACCGCTAGGAGTTCACGATCCCCACATCGTAGTTCCTCTCAGTCGGGGTAAGCCGGTGTGAGAAGAAAGCGCACGGATGAAGCTTCTTGTCTTCACCCCTCTGAGACAGGACAGCTCCAACACCAACCTCTGATGCGTCTACCTCCACCACAAATGGTTCATCCGTAGTCGGTAGTATCAGGATGGGAGCAGAGAGAACGCGCTGCTTGAGTCCTTGGAAGGCCGTCTCAGCTTCTCTTCCCCACAAAAACCTTGCATTGCCACCCTTGGTTAAAGCTGAGAGAGGGGCTGCCACCAAGCTGAAGTTCTTGATGAACTTGCGGTAAAAGTTTGTGAAGCCCAGGAAACGCTGAACTTCCATAACGGATTTGGGGGTGGGCCAATCCGCTACCGCCCCTACCTTCCTGGGGTCCATTTGGACTCGACCAGGTTCCACTACAAATCCCAGGAATTGTACTCGGGATGAATGGAATTCACATTTTTCCGGCTTAACGTACAGATGGCTGTCCAGGAGGCGTTTGAGTACTTGTCTGACATGCTTAGTGTGTTCTTGAAGGGAGCTCGAAAAGATGAGGATGTCATCCAGGTAAACGAACACAAATATGTTAAGCATATCCCTAAGCACATCGTTTATGAGGGCTTGGAACACCGCTGGGGCGTTGGTCAGGCCGAAGGGCATCACCAAGTATTCATAGTGACCAGTAGGCGTGTTGAAAGCGGTCTTCCACTCGTCACCAGGTCTGATCCGCACAAGATGGTATGCGTTCCGCAGGTCAAGCTTAGTGAAAACAACTGCTTCCTGGAGCAGCTCGAAGGCTGTGGCCATAAGGGGTAGCGGGTAACGGTTACGGACGGTTATGGCATTGAGTCCCCGGTAGTCGATGCAAGGACGTAATCCACCGTCTTTCTTGGCCACAAAGAAAAACCCTGCTCCCGCCGGGGAGGTGGATGGACGCATGAGGCCTGCTTCCAGAGCGTCCTTGATGTAGGTATCCATAGCAGCTTGTTCGGGTGGAGATAGGGAAAAGATCCGACCCCTGGGGGGGCAAGTGCCCGGAAACAGGTCGATGGGGTAATCGTAAGGTCTATGGGGTGGTAGCATGGTGGCCCTCTGTTTGCTAAACACCAGTTTGAGGTCATGGTAACACTCGGGAACTCGGGTCAGGTCGATGGATTCTAAAGACTCGGGAGTAGAACTCGGGGAATTCTGGAAAATACAAGTAGCTTGGCACGTAGGACCCCACTGCTTGATAGTGCCCACAGACCAGTCGATGTGAGGGTTATGGCTGTGAAGCCAGGGGTATCCAAGGACGAGAGGGAACTCGGAACAGGAGATCAAATGAAAGTTCATCAATTCCTGGTGTTGTGAAACTGAAAGTCGCAAGGAGGTAGTGACATGAGTGACAAGTCCAGATCCCAAAGGGCTTCCATCCAATGTAGTGACCCTCATGGGTTCACTTAGAGGTTCAGAGGGAACGCCATTCTCCTTCGCCCAGACACCATCCATGAAGTTACCTGCGGCTCCAGAGTCTACCGAGGCTTGAAGGTGAAGCTTGTGGTTGTCCCAGGAGAGGGTGACTGGAATGAGCAGACGGGAGTTGGACGGATGGGAGGAGGTTATGTTTCCCGTTACAGTTCCCCCGGTCTGTACGGGACAGAGCGTTTCCCTGGAGCCCGGGACACGTGGAACGGAAATGGCCCGGTTTGCCGCAATATAGACAGCGTCGCTCCCTCATCCGGCGGTCTCTCTCAGCCTGGGAGATGCGTCCAATCTGCATGGGTTCCGATGGAGCCAGCGAGGATAAAGGTGGGGACTCGGAGCTGGGACTGATAGGGGCTAGAGGTCTATGGTTGAGTTCTCTCTCTCTCAGACGCTGGTCAATGCGTGAGGCCAACTTGATCACGGACTCGAGATTGTCCGGTGGTTCCCGAGTGGCCAGTTCATCTTGGATAGTGTCGGAAAGGCCTTTCAGAAAGCACACCGTGAGCGCCTCGTTGTTCCAGCCACTTGCTGCTGCCACCGTGCGGAACTGGATGGCATAGTCCGTCACGCTGCGCCAACCTTGGTGGAGAGTCAGGAGCTGTTTGGCTGAGTCAGAACCACTGCTTGGGCCTTGAAACACTCGTTTGAATTCCTCAGCCAAGGCAGAGTAGCTGGCACAGCAGGAACTATGGGCATCCCACACAGCAGTAGCCCAGGCCAGGGCTTTTTCCGACAGCAGGGTGATGATATAAGCGATCTTAGACCGGTCGGTGGGAAACGACGAGGGTTGTAGCTCAAAGGAGAGAGAACATTGGGTGAGAAACCCTTTACAAGCACTTGGATCACCTGAGAACCGTTGGGGAGGTGGAAGACGAGGTTCAGCCAGGGGGTTAACTGCCATGGGTACGTGAATCTGAGGTACTGGGACGGGAACTGTTGCCGGGGTAAGACGATCAGATATTTGCTTAATGGAAGTCAGCATCTCCGACAGAAGATGAGAATGTCTAGCCATTAAGGCCTCTTGCTGAACCAGGGCGGCTTCGTGGCGTTGGACAGTCTCCTGGTGGTGGGACAGCATGGCAAAAATGTCCTGGGAACTGGCTGCCTCTGGGTTCATTTTTGGCTCTGTGTTTCTGTCAGGACCCGGTTACGAACCTGGGTCTCCGGAGTGAGAAACAGTCACTTAACCAACTGAGCCACGAATAGTCAGCAGAACCCAGAAGATGAGGCAGACACAGCAGTACTTAAGACGGTGTATTTAATAAAGTAAAAAGGAGAAGTCCTTAAATACAAAAATGGCAAATCCAAAAGGTGGTAGGAATAGCACAAAAAAGCCTCAAGAAATACTAAAAAACAAAAACAGAATTCCACAAGAGCATCCACCGGAATCGACAAGAATACACAGAACCTTAGGGCTGGGTGCTAACATACAAACACAGAGCACAGAACTGAGGGAAACTAAGGGTTTAAATACAATCAGGGGAAACGAGGCACAGGTGCAAATAATAATGGGGAACAAGGGAAAAAACATAGGGTCAAAAAGCACAATGGGGGCATCTAGTGACCAAAACCCGGAACAACCCTGGCCAAATCCTGACACAAAGCCTGTGTTTGATGGTTGATTTTGGAGAGCATTCGCAATTTCGGCTGTTTTTTTGCTAATGGCATAATTAGGGTTGGTATCACTGCTGAGGTCAGAGATCAATCATTTAATGGGTGGGGGTTCACTAATTAGCAGAGGAGGGGTGACCACCTCCTTTGATAGCTTGCACATTATTAGAACAATGTAGAGGAAAAATGTTCCTAACATTTTTTTTCAAAGTTTGGGTTTGGAATTCATTTCATCTATAAGAATTTGTTCTTAAGGTATGTTCAACAATTTAACTTATTAAATTGAATGAGACGATAATCCATGCAATCTCCATTGATTGGATATCATAAGTGTAAACAGTAGATCAAATGTTGGAAACATTCACCACTATGGTACACTTATGGATTACTGAATTTTACTGATTGATCAATTTAATGATAAATCGAACCTGTATAGGCTATTTGGGAATTGAACTTGCTTCATCTAGGTTAGTTTGGAAAAAGTTTACAATGTCTTATTTAGAAAACCCATACATTTGGATATTATTTAAAAGATCCATTTGAGAATGTAAATCTGGCAATTTCACTTATTAGTTCAATTGAATAAGACATTGATATCCGTCTGGATATCATAAGTAATGACGTTAGTGTGACCTGAATAATTCTTGAAGGAATGTACAGTCACACACTTCAGCCGTCACTGATTGCACACGCTGAAATCAAACGGAAGTAACCGGGGCGGGACTTCCGTTTTGCAAAACGGAGGAATTACAATGTGGCACAAGAAAACAAAATGGCTATTTTCCCTTTGTTAGCTTAGCATCTCGTGCAAGCTAACCCTACTTTATACATGAAAAATGCACAATATAGGATTCCCTTGGCAAGGGAAAGGTTTTACTCATAACATATTATGTTCAAACCCTTTTCGGCGTTATTTGACAACGTTTTAACCGGAACTCGCGGCAAACAACGAAATGCACCGTGGTCTACTAGCGTGTAAACGCGAGAGAGACAGAGAGATAATTATCGCTGGTCAAGCTAAGTTGTAAATTCTTAGTTCACGAACCCTGGCTAGCAAGTTGAATCAGCAATACAACACTGGGTTTAATTATTTATTTACTAAATACCTAACTAATCACACAGAATTAATCATACATTGACTTCAAATTATGTCATAAAGGAAAACTTCCCAAGCGGACGGAACACATATGACAGCTGGTTACACAAAGAACGGGGGTTGGGTTTGAGTGAAAGAGCGGGAAGACTTGAGGAACAAAGGGAGAAGCCATGCTATTGTAAATACAGTATCTTATGCATTCTAAATGACCGCCCATTTGGAAAAGGAAAATGCAATAAATATTTACTCTGAGCTAGGTTGGTGGTAGATGGAAGGCCGTGTTGCCCAACAGAGTCCTTTGTCCTTTAACGAGTGTTTCTGGGATACGGGATACGTTGTGGTGTCATCGTTGTGTGGTAGATGGGATACTCTGTCCGTCCTTTCCTCGCCCACGTTTACAGCGGCCGCTGCAAACTCAACTGCTCGGAGGTATCACTTCTGTAGTGAATAAGAGTTCAAAGTTCATACCATTCGCACCAAAGCTCACGCTGAGGTTGGCTTAGTTCTGTAGTTGACATGTTAGTCCTTTTCAATGTATGGACCGTCGTCCTATCGTCCTCGGAACATTTTCGTCAAGGGCTTATATAGCGGAGGGGGAAGGGTGTGATTCATAGTTTAAAAGCCATGTCTCTTCACAGGGGTGGGCCACTGACTGAGCAGAGCCCTAACCTTATGAAAACCCAAATCTTTCATCTGGAAGCTAAAATTACATTTAATCTTTTCACAAACAATTTTATATTTAAACATTTGAAACATTGCACAACAATTCCATGTGAATCTGACAACTATAATGTGTAGACATTCTCAGATACAGTTTAGGTCATCCTGTCATCAGTCATAATGTCTTAGATGACAACCGAACTGACATCATACCAACACATATTTTCAACTGGTTCTATTACCGAAATATGGTTCCTTTCCCTCCACTTGTTTGATGTTCCCAGACTCTCTATGTTTAACAAAGGCTATTAAAGAGTCCCTCTGTAGAGTCAAGAGAGAGGGAAGGGAGAAAGCTATTCATGGAGGGGTCATAAACCTTACCCACAGGCCGACGTCATGACAACATGCTTCAAATTATGTTATGACATCAAAAACAGTCTCCACAAACAGTGCAATGTTAACACCTCTTCTTATAGAGCAAGGGAATAATACTGTATAATCACAAACATAGGAACTCTGGATCCAAGTTCCACCAACATGTCTTTGACAGATAAACAGATTTGCTTTGGTCACTTTTTATTTAATTTTCCCTCGTAGGATTACCACGCTCTAAAATTAAAAGTGCTTGTGTCAAGTGCTGCAGTCAAGATGGTCTCCCCGGTGCTACACTCCTGCAGCCGGGCACGCCTGCAAGATGCAGCCAGAGGAACGGAACATACCTCCCCCTCTATAATTAGGAAGTGGTTATCTGCACGTGTCCCTCCAGGGCCACTGACCTCCCCCTCCTCCTTCTCTCCCTCCTCTACCGTTATCAGAGGTAATGCGAGCCTCAGGATAACCCCCGCAGCATTGTGGGAGATTCTGAAAGCATGAAGATTAAGGAGGGGAGCACCTGCCAACAGGCTTACAGGATTTGCTCATGTGGCGTAGAGTTTGGGGAGGCCTCTCCACACTTCAGGAAAAGTCTGACTTTGTTGTGTGTGTGTGCGTTTGTGAACCTGTGTGTGTAAGTGTGTGTCTATGTGTGCATGCTTGGTTGTGTATTTGTAACTGTGTATGCCTGCCTGTGTGCGTGCTTGTGTGTGGTAAGTCTATGCAACAGTGACATTAACTATTCCCTTGCAAACTTCCCAGAGTTCTCTCATTGTGCGGATTAAAGTGCTGTCAGCATCATGGGAGATTCTGGAAACAGGGAGATTAGGGGGAAATGTACCTGGCTGAAAGCTCGCTGAGACATCTGTTCATGCAGAGGAGGACATGAGACGGAGGAAGTGGGCGTGTGTGTGTGTGAAAGATAGAGAGAGGGGGGGGTGGAGAGAAAAGAGAGATAGTCTGTGTATATCATCGTGTTCACTTATGAAATGCATAAAACAGCATTTTATCCTTTATAGCCTAGCCATAGGTACCGTGTCATGCACTCGGAACACAGAGACCTTCCTCGCTGTCGTTGGCCCAACTGAACACACCCAGTAATTTACATATGGTCATAGAGCACACCTCCCTGCAGCCCCAAGACCATCTCCTGTCTTTCATTGCTTCCCAATGGCATAGCCATTATTCTTTATCAGGGCCCTGCACTTTGTAGGGAATAGGGTGTCACTCACTCACCTACTCACTCACTCACACAAAGAGTACACTGAGTATACCAAAGAATTGGATCACCTTCCTAATATTGAATTGCACCCTCTACCGACAATCTACAAGGTGTAGAAAGCGTTCCCACAGGGATGCTGGCTCATACTGGCTCATGGGGTGGCAGGTAGCCTAGTGGTTAGAGCGTTGGGCCAGTTCAAATCCAGGCTGTATCACATCTGTCAGTGATTGGGAGTCCCATAGGGCGGTGCAAAATTGGCCCAGCGTCATCCGGGTTTGGCCGTCATTGTAACTAAGAACTTGTTGAACCTGTTGAATCTAGGGGCCATTTTTTTTATTTTTGGAAAAATAACATTCCCAAAGTAAACAGGCTATTTTTCAGGACCAGAAAATAGAAAATAGAATATGCATATAATTGACAGCTTAGGATAGAAAACATTCTATAGTTTCCAAAAGTGTAAAGATATTGTCTGTGAGTATAACAGAACGGATATTGCAGGCAAATGAATGAGAAAAATCCAATCAGGAACACAGCGGTTTCTAAATAAGAGTCCCTTCCTATGCTTCCCTATTGAGCAGTGAATGGGATATCAACGAGATTCCTTTTTCTATGGTTTCCTTAATGTGTCTAGTATCGCAAGACATAGTTTCAGGGTTTTATTTTGAAAAATGAGCCTGAGCGACAACATTGCTTCAGTGTCTACCTGATGGCTCTTTGTGTATTTCTCGCGCAAAAGAAAGATGTAGCCATTTTTCCACCCGGTCTTACTGAAAAAAGCTCTGTCCCGGTTGATATATTATCGAATAGATATTTCAAAAACACCTTGAGGATTATAAACGTTTGCCATGTTTCTGTCGATATTATGGAGCTAATTTGTAATATTTTTCGGCATTGTCGTGTCCGTAATTTCCGGTCGTTTTCTCAGCCAAACGTGAAGAAGTAAAAGAGCTATTTTTGGCTACAAAAATATTTTTTCTGGAAAAAAGGAACATTTGCTATCTAACTGGGAGTCTCGTGAGTGAAAACATCCGAAGCTCATCAAAGGTAAACAATTTAATTTGATTGCTTTTCTGATTTTCGTGACCAGTTTGCCTGCTGCTAGCTAGGCATAATGCTATGCTAGACTATCAATAAACTTACACAAATGCTTGTCTTGCTTTGGCTGTATTTTCAAAATCTGAGATGACAGGGTGATTAATAAAAGGCTAAGCTGTGTTTGAATATATTTCACTTGTGATTTAATGAATATGAATATTTTCTAGTAAGATTTTTTTCTCAGTTGCGTTATGCTACTTAATGTCAGTTGATGACAATTCTCCCGGATCCGGGATGGGTAGTTACAAGAATTAACTGACTTGTCTAGTTCAATAAAAAAAAAAATTGCCGTTCTTGACACAAATTGGTGCGCCTGGCACCTACTATCATAAGCCATTCAAAGGTACTTAAATCTTTTGTCTTGCCCATTCACCTTCTGAGTGGCACACATACTGTAACTAATGTCGTCGGGAGAAGGTGAGGACCAAGGTGCAGCATGGTAAGTGTTCATCATTTTAATGGTAAAACTGAACACTATCAAACAAGCAACAAAAGAAATCCCGAAACAGCTGCGTCAGGTACAAAACACACTAAACAGAAAATAACGACCCACAAAACCCATGTGGGCAAGAGCTACCTAAGTATGGTTCTCAATCAGAGACAACAATAGACAGCTGCCTCTGATTGGGAATAATACCAGGCCAAACACAGAAATACAAAACAGAACAAAACATAGAATTCCCCCCCAACTCACGCCTTGACCAAACCAAATTAGAATTAAGGTCAGGACGTGACAGTACCCCCCTCCCCCCCCCAAAGGTGCGGGCTCCGGCTGCAAAACCTGAACCTATAGGGGAGGATCTGGGTGGGCATTTCACCGCGGTGGTGGCTCTGGTGCGGGACGTAGACCCCACTCCACCTTAGTCTTGGCCCACTTAGGTGGCGCCTCTGGAGTGGTGACCCTCGGCAGGAGGCGGGAGACTCTGGCGGCTCCGGAGTGAAGGGTGGCTCTGGCGGCTCCGGAGTAACGGGTGGCTCTGGCTGCTCCGGACAGACGGGCGGCTCTGGCGGCCGTCTTTTTCAACAGTTGAATTGAATTGATGAATTCAGTAAATCACATAGAAGTAGCCCATTTCACTGTATGTTTGAGGCTTTGCTGAGCCAGACAAACTTCTCTCTATGAGAGCCCAAGCACTTCCCTCGTGTTTCTGCAGATCAAGTATGCGGACATTTGCGCAGTCAAGCACAAACTTTTCCCCCCTGGACATTTTCTGGCTGGCACTCACATTGCCTTCATTGTTGTTTTCCTTACAAATACTAACTTTGGACATGTGTGTGTTCCTATCGAAGTAAGTGCCTTATTTTCTGTATATTGCATTGTTGTTTCTACTGTAGCATACAGTATAATGTATTTACAGTTTTATTCATATGTTTTCAAGTACTGGTGACAAATCATGCACTCTAATTATTGCATACATTGTAATGGACACCTATGATGTCTGTAAAATACTTGTTTGAAGGTTGTACTGATTATGATGAGCTATTGCTAAGCTATTTGCCAGCTATGTGTGGTGCCATGTTTGTTGTCACAAACCGGTGCGACTGGCACCTAGTACCATACCTCGTTCAAAGGCACTTAAATCTTCCAATAGGGAGGCACACAATTGGTCCAGCATAGACCGGGTTAGGGGAGAGTTTGGCCTCGGTAGGCCGTCATTGTTAAATAAGAATTGGTTCTAAACTGACTTGGTGAAATCTTTTTTTATATATATCACAGAAACGTCTGACAGACCAAAGATGTTATAACAAAATGATGTCATGGAATTGTTCACTCATCTTTTGAGTAAACTTCCGGAAGTGAATGATCGTAGACGACACCCCCTTCAACATGCATACTGCAAACAGACCAACCTCATCTTGTCTCCTCTTCTTATCTTTGGTTGACACGAAAAAACTAACATGGTTGCGCGCACAAACTACCCCATCGTCAGATTACTTTTGATTTTTAGAAAGTGTTTTACTAAATCATTTAGATCAATTGTAAATGGTAGCTAAGTGCTATTAACTAATTCATATTCTGGTTTCTGTTAGCAGAGACTTAGCTAAATTTGATCGCTTGTCAATCTTTCCTCAGTTAGCCCTAGGACTAATGTAGCCTACATTTTATGATTTGGCTGATTGTGTTATGCTGTCGCTACTTCTGTAGGATATACTGCTTTCACGGGAACAGGCCCAAATCCCCATAATTTGCGTGAAGAAAATTCTAGAGAAAAAAGGGGCAGAGGTCGGGCTGCTTTCTGAGAATTTGTAGGCAAGCGAGTAAACTCCCACTGCCATTGCTTCTATTGGCCAATGTGCAATCATTGGAGGAAAAAAAACGATGACCGCTGATCAAGATTATCCGACCAACAGGACAATAAAAACTGCAATATCTTATGTTTCACCAAGGCGTGGCTGAACAACAACATGGATAATATAGAGCTAGCGGGATTTTCCATGCACCGGCAGGACAGAGAAGCTAAGTCTGGTAAGACGAGGGGTGGGGATGTGTCTATTTGTCAATGACAGCTGGTGCACAATGTCTAATATTATAGAAGTCTCGAGGTATTGCTCGCCTGAGGTAGAGTTCCTATTCCTCACTAATTGCTGTTCTGATGTCCAGAAGTTCACTCAACGTCAACAAAGCAAAGGGATTGTGGACTTCAGGAAACAGCCGAGGGAGCACGCCCCTATCCACATCAATGGGACAGCAGTGGAGAAGGGATACGTTTTAAGTTCCTCGGCGTACACATCACAGACAAACTGAAATGGTCCACCTACACAGACAGTGTTGAAAAAAAGGCGCAACGGCGCCTCTTCAACCTCAGGAGGTTGAGGAAATTTTGCTTGTCACCTAAAACCCTCAAACTTTTACAGATGCACAATTGAGAGAATCCTGTCGGGCTGTATCACCGCCTGGTACAACAACTTCACCGCCCACAACCGCAGGGCTCTCCAGATGGTGGCGCGGTCTGCACAATGCATCACTGGGGGCAAACTACCTGCCCCCAGAACACCTACAGCACCCGATTGTCACAGGAAGGCCAAAAAGATTATGAAGGACAACAACCACCCAAGCCACTGCCTGTTCACCTCGCTACCATCCAGAAGGCAAGGTTAGTACAGCTGCATCAAAGCTGGGACCGAGAGACTGAAAAACAGCTTTGATCTCAAGGCCATCAGACTGTTAAACAGCCATCACTTACACTGAGAGGCTGCTGCCTACATGCAGACTTGAAATCATTGGCCACTTCAATAAATGTATCACTAGTCACTTTAATAATGCCACTTTAATAATGTTTACTTATCTTGCATTACTCATCCCATATGTATATACTGTATTTTATACCATTTATTACATCTGGCCCTTGCCGCTCGGTATTTGCTCATCCATACATTTATATGTATATATTCTAATTATTTTTATTTAACCGTTATTTAACTAGGCAAGTCAGTTTAGAACACATTCTTATTTATAATGACGGCCTGTGTTAACTGCCTTGTTCATGGGCAGAATGACAGATTTTTACCATGTCAGCTTGGGGATTCGAGGTTACCTGCAATCACTTTACTTATATTTGTGGGTATTAGGTAGTTATTGTGGAATTGTTAGATTACTTGTTAGATATTGCTGCACTATCAGAACTAGAAGCACAAGCATTTTGCCACGTTCGCCATAACATCTGCTAGCAATGTGTATGTGAACAATAAAATTTGATTTGACCTTATGAAAAGCTGTAGACCACACTATCTACCAAGAGAGTTCTCCTCTATATTACTCGTAGCCGTCTATTTACCACCACAAAACGATGCTGGCACTAAGACAGCACTCAACCAACTCTATAAGGCCATAAACAAACAGGAAAATTATAAATCTAGAAGCGGTGCTCCTAGTGGCCGTGTACTTTAATGGAGGCAAACTTAAATCCATTTTACCTCATTTCTACCAGCATGACACATGTGCAACCAGAGGAAAAAAAACTCTAGACCACTTTTTCTCCACACGCAGAGATGCATACAAAACTCTCCCCCACCCTCCATTTGGCAAATCTGACCATGATTCTATCCTCCTGGTGCCTGCTTACAAGCAAAATCTAAAGCAGGAAGTACCAGTGACTCACTTAATACAGAAGTGGTCAGATGACGCGGTCGCTACGCTACAGGATGCAGTTGCTACGCTACAGGACTGTTTTGCTAACACAGACTGAAATATGTTCCGGGATTCATCCAATGGCATTGAGGAGTATACCACCTCAGTCATCAGCTTCATCAATAAGTGCATTGACGACGTCGTCCCCACAGTGAACGTTCGTACATATCCCAACCAGAAACCATGGATTACAGACAACATCCGCATCGAGCTAAAGGCTAGAGCTGCCACTTTCAAGGAGTGGGAAAATAATCCAGACACTTATTAGAAATCCCACTATAACCTCAGACGAACCACCAAACAAGCAAAGCATCAATACAGGATTAAGATTGAATCCTATTACACTGGCTCTGACACTCGTCGGATGTGGCAGGGCATGAAAACTATTACGGACTACAAAGGGAAACCCAGATGCGAGCAGCCCAGTGACGCAAGCCTACCAGATGACCTTTATTGCTCACTTCGAGGCAAGCAACACTGAAGCATGCACGAGGGAATCATATGTTCTGGATGACTGTGTGATAACGCTCTCGGTAGCCGAAGTGAGCAAGACCTTTAAACAGGTCAACATTCACAAGGCTGCGGGGCCAGACAGATTACCAGGACATGAACTCAAAGTATGAGCAGACCAACTGGCAAGTGTCTTCACTGACATTTTCAACCTCTCCCTGACTGAGTCTGTAATACCTACATGTTTCAAGCAGACCACCATGGTCCCTGTGCCCAAGGAAGTGAAGGTAACCTGCCTAAATGATTACCGCCCCGTAGCACTCACACCGGTAGCCATGAAGTGCTTTGAAAGGCTGGTCATGGCTCACATCAACAGCATGCTCCCTGATACCCTATACCCACTCCAAATCGCACATCACCCCAACAGATCCACAGATGACACAAGCTCAATCGCTCTCCACACTGCCCTTTCCCACAAGGACAAAGGGAACACCTATGTGAAAATGCTGTTCATTGACTAAAGCTCATCGTTCAACACCATAGTGCCCACGAAGCTCATCACTAAGCTAAGGACCCTGGGACTAAACACCTCCCTCTGCAACTGGATCCTGGACTTCCTGACAGGCTGCCCCTAGGTGGTAAGGGTAGGCAACTACAGATCTGTCACGCTTATCCTCAACATATGCCCTCAGGGGTGTGTACTTTGTCCCCTCTGGTACTCCCTGGAGGCGGGCCGAACATGCCCCCATTAACATCGACAGGGCTGGAGTGGAGCGGATCGAGAGTTTTAAATTTCTTGGTCTCCACATCACCAATGAACTATCATGGTTCAAACACATCAAGATTTGGCATGAGTCTCCAGATCTTCAAAAAGTTCTACAACTGCACCATCGAGAGCATCCTGATGGGTTGCATCATCGCTATGGTATGGCAACTGCTTGGCATGTAGGTAGTGCGTATAGCCCAGTACATACTGTGGCAAACCTCACTGCCATCCAGGACCTATATACTAGGCAGTGTCAGAGGTCAGCCCAAAAACTGTCAGAGACCCCAGCCACCCAAGTCATACGTTGTTTTCTCTGCTACTGCACGGCTAAGTCTAGTACCAAAAGGCTCCTTAACAGCTTCTACCCCCAAGCCATAAGACTGCTGAACAATGAAGTAAATGGCCACAGGACTACTTTACATTGTGTCACGCCTTGGTCATTGTATTTTGTGTTTTCGTTATATATTTGTTCAGGCCAGGGTGTGACATGGGTTTATTGTGTTGTCGTATTGGGTTTTTTGTAGGCATTGGGATTGTGGTTGATTAGGGGTGTGTCTAGTTTAGGCTTGGCTGCCTGAGGCGGTTCTCAATCAGAGTCAGGTGATTCTTGTTGTCTCTGATGGGGAACCATATTTAGGTAGCCTGGGTTTCACTTTGTATTTCGTGGGTGATTGTTCCTGTCTCTGTGTAGTGTTCACTAGATAGGCTGTATTAGTTTTCACGTTCCGTTTGTTGTTTTGTATTTATTTAAGTTATTGCATGTATCGCTATCTTCTATATTAAAGACATGAGCAACCACCACGCTGCATTTCGGTCCGACTCTCTTTCAACAAACGAAGAACGCCGTTACAGAATCACCCACCACACATGGACCGAGCAGCGTGTTAACAGGCAGCGACAGCAGGAGCAGCGAAGGGAGGTCGTTATAGACAGCAGAAGCATGGAGTATACGACGTGGGATGAAATAGACAGGTGGGCGGTCGACCCAGAGAGAGTGCCGGAGCCCGCCTGGGATTCGCTAGAGCAGTGCGAGGAGGGCTATAGGAGAATGGAGTTGGAGAGGCAATCACGACGGCGCAGAGGAAAGCCCGTGAGTCAGCCCTAAAAATGTATTGGGGGGGGGCTCAGAGGGAGAGTGGCTGAGTCAGGAGACAGACCTGAGCCAACTCTCCTTGTTTATCGTGAGGAGCCAAGGAGGAGACCAGAACTGGTGTTGGAGGTGAGCGAAGCAGAGACTGTGAAGGAGTTAATGGGAAATTGGAGGAGAGAGTAATGAGGGAGTTGCTAGTTTGGTGCTTTAGGTACAAGATTCGTCCGACGGAGCGTGTCGGGGATTTAATGGCACCTGGGTCAGCACTCCATACTAGTCCTGAGGTGCGTGTTAGTCGGCTGGTGAAAAATGTGCCAACCTCACGCACTAGTTCTCCTGTGTACCTACCTAGCCTTGCACGTCCTGTGCCAGTCCTGATCTCAGGCTCTCCAGTACACCATCACGGTCCAGTCCATCCTGTGCCACCTTCACACACCAGTCCTCCGGTGGCAGCTCCCCGCACCAGGCTTCCTGTGCGTGTCCTTGATCCAGTACCACCAGTTCCAGTACCACGCACCAGGCCTTCTGTGCGCCTCGCCTGTTCAGCGCAACCAGCGCTTTCTCCCTCTCCTGCGCTGTCGGAGTCTCCCGCCTGTTCAGCGCTTCTAGAGCCTTCATTTACATTTACATTTAAGTCATTTAGCAGACGCTCTTATCCAGAGCGACTTACAAATTGGTGAATTCACCTTCTGACATCCAGTGGAACAGCCACTTTGCAATAGTGCATCTAAATCATTTAATGGGGGGGGGTGAGAAGGATTACTTTATCCTATCCTAGGTATTCCTTGAAGAGGTGGGGTTTCAGATGTCTCCGGAAGGTGGTGATTGACTCCGCTGTCCTGGCGTCGTGAGGGAGTTTGTTCCACCATTGGGGGGCCAGAGCAGCGAACAGTTTTGACTGGGCTGAGCGGGAACTGTACTTCCTCAGTGGTAGGGAGGCGAGCAGGCCAGAGGTGGATGAACGCAGTGCCCTTGTTTGGGTGTAGGGCCTGATCAGAGCCTGGAGGTACTGGGGTGCCTTCCTCCTCTACAGTGCTGCTGGAGTCTCCTGTCTGTTCAGCGCTATCAGAGCCTTTCTCCTCTCCTGCGTTACCGGAGTCTCCCGCCTGTTCAGCGCTTCTAGAGCCTTCCTCCTCTACAGCGCTGCCGGAGCCTCCTGCCTGTTCGGAGCAGCCTGTGCTGCCAGTCTGCATGGAGCAGCCAGAGCTGCCAGTCTGCATGGAGCAGCCAGAGCTGTCAGTCTGCATGGAGCAGCCAGAGATGTCAGTCTGCATGGAGCAGCCAGAGCTGCCAGTCTGCATGGAGCGGCCAGAGCTGCCAGTCTGCATGGAGCGGCCAGAGCTGCCAGTCTGCATGGAGCGGCCAGAGCTGCCAGTCTGCATGGAGCGGCCAGAGCTGTCAGTCTGCTTGGTGCAGCCAGAGCTGCCAGTCTGCATGGAGCTGCCAGTCTGCATGGAGCTGCCAGTCTGCATGGAGCTGCCAGTCTGCAAGGAGCTGCCAGTCTGCAAGGAGCTGCCAGTCTGCAAGGAGCTGCCAGTCTGCAAGAAGCCGCCAGAGATGTCAATCTGCATGGAGCAGCCAGAGCCGTCAGTCAGCATGAAGCAGCCAGAGCCGTCAGTCTGCCAGGATCCGCCAGTCAGCCAGACTCTTCCAGATCTGCCAGTCAGCCAGACTCTTCCAGATCTGCCAGTCAGCCAGACTCTTCCAGATCTGCCAGTCAGCCAGACTCTTCCAGATCTGCCAGTCAACCAGACTCTTCCAGATCTGCCAGTCAGCCAGACTCTTCCAGATCTGCCAGTCAGCCAGACTCTTCCAGATCTGCCAGTCAGCCAGACTCTTCCAGATCTCACAGTCAGCCAGAATCTGCCGGAATCAACTGCCTGGCTGGGCTTCCTCTCAGTGCTGGGCTTCCTCTCAGTGCTGGGCTTCCTCTGTCCCAAGCTGCCCCTCTGTCCCGAGCTGCCCCTCTGTCCCGAGCTGCCCCTCTGTCCCGAGCTGCCCCTCTGTCCCGAGCTGCACTTCTGTCCCGAGCTGCCCCTCTGGTCGGCGGCGAGGGTGGATTATCCCAGGACGCGTAGGGGAGGAACTATGACATTAATGGAGTGGGGTCCACGTCCCGAGCCGGAACCGCCACCATGGACAGACACCCACCCGGACACTCCCTATGGTTTTGAGGTGCGTCCGGGAGTCCGCACCTTAGGGGGGGGGGTTCTGTCACGCCTTGGTCATTGTATTTTGTGTTTTCGTTATATATTTGATCAGGCCAGGGTGTGACATGGATTTATTGTGTTGTCGTATTGGGGTTTTTGAAGGCATTGGGATTGTGGTTGATTAGGGGTGTGTCTAGTTTAGGCTTGGCTGGCTGAGGCGGTTCTCAATCAGAGTCAGGTGATTCTTGTTGTCTCTGATGGGGAACCGTATTTAGGTAGCCTGGGTTTCACTTTGTATTTCGTGGGTGATTGTTCCTGTCTCTGTGTAGTGTTCACCAGATAGGCTGTATTAGTTTTCACGTTCCGTTTGTTGTTTTGTATTTATATAAGTTATTGCATGTATCGCTATCTTCTATATTAAAGACATGAGTAACCACCACGCTGCATTTCGGTCCGACTCTCTTTCACCAAAGAAGAACGCCGTTACACATTGACTCCCCCCAATCTGTTTTGTACACTGCTGCTAGCCACTGTTTATTATCTATGCATAATCACTTCACCCCTGCCTACATGTACAAATTATCTCGACAAAACTGTACCCCCCGCACATTGACTCGGTACCGGTGCCCCCTGTATATAGCCTGGTTATTGTTATTTTATTGTGTTACTTTTTAAAACCTTTAGTTTATTTGGTAAATATTTTCTTAACTCTTTCTTGAACAGCACCGTTAGTTAATTAAGGGCTTGACAGTAAGCATTTCAAGATAAGGTCTACAATTGTTGTATTTGGCGCATCGGACAAATAAAGTTTGATTTGATTTACAATGGGCCAGCATAGACTAAATATTGATCAACATGAACACTCATGAATAATAAAGGTGCAAAATAATGGTGAGACATCATTTGACATAAAAAAGAATTAGAAGCATAAGCCTAATATAGCCTGTAATGTTTTTGAAAAGGGAAAGGTTAAAACCTCTTGATACTCCCCATCCCGGATCCGGGATCGTGAATACAGCCTCAGGCTCATTAGCATAACGCAACGTTAACGATTTCTGAAAATCGCAAATAAAATGAAAATAATGCGCCTGCTCTCAAGCTTAGCCTTTTCTTAACAACACTGTCATCTCAGATTTTCAAAATATGCTTTTGAACCATAGCAATTCACTAATTTGTGTAAGAGTATGCTAAGCTAGCTTAGCATTTTGAGTAGCATTTAGCACGCAACATTTACACAAAAACCAGATAACCAAATAAATAAAATAATTTACCTTTGAAGAGCTTCGGATGTTTTCAATGAGGAGACTCTCAGTTACATAGCAAATGTTCAGTTTTTCCTGAAAGAATCTTTGTGTAGGAGAAATCGCTCCGTTTTGTACATCACATTTGGCTACCGAAACGAACCGAAAATTCAGTCACCAACAACGTCAAACTTTTTCCGAATTAACTCCATAATATCGAACGAAACATGGCAAACGTTGTTTGGAATCAATCCTCAAGGTGTTTTTTCACATATCTCTTCATTGATATGCAGTTCGTGGAAGCCTGCTTCCCCCTCAGAATCGCATGGAAAAATAGCAGCAGCTGAAAAAGATTCACCAATTTCGACGGAGGACACCGGGCGGACACCTGGAAAATGTAGTCTCTTATGGTCAATCTTCCAATGATATGCCTACAAATACGTCACAATGCTGCAGACACCTTGGGGAAACGACAGAAAGGGCAGGCTCATTCCTCTCGCATTCACAGCCATATAAGGAGACAATGGAATACGGAGCCTCAAAAATCCTGCTGGTTTCCTGGATGCCGTTTCATCTTGGTTTTGCCTGTAGCTCCCGTTCTAGGGCACGCACAGAGAATATCTTTGCAGTTCTGGAAACGTCAGAGTGTTTTCTTTCCAAAGCTATCAATTATATGCATAGTCGAGCATCTTTTTGTGACAAAATATTGCGCTTAAAACGGGCACGTCTTTTTATCCAAAAATGAAATAGAGCCCCCAGAGTTTCAAGAGGTTAAATGGTTAGTGAATTGGATTTCCTTTAATTTACTGTTCAGTTATGACCCTATCAATATGTTAATGTAGTGATCGACTCATTCTATGAATTAATAACTATGACAAACAGTATGTTGGGTCTGTCTTCACACGCTTCACAGCATATCCCCCTTCTTTGCCTTGGGAAAGCTGAATTTATATCACAGAATTCAATCTGCGGTGGTTGCCTGGGAAGCTGTGCTGTGACGACCCTCCCACTCTGTCTCTTTGCTCTTGTTTTCCTTAATAGGATGTCGGCAGGCGGAGCCGGGAGGGTAGTCAGCAAAATGGGACACACCTGGGCTCGGGTGTGTCCCAGGATAAATACACCTCTTCCCCATTCATTGGGGAGACTCTCTCCATGCAGACACACTTACAGATTTTGGTTGTGGCATTTTTGTGGCCTGTTGTTTACTTTGGCACCTTTTCACAGCCCTCCTTATCACGTTTATGCAAGCAAACACTCACTTACACTACTGATTACTGACTACACACACTATTGTTAATTGTATTTAGTTTACTTCAGTTAATAAATATATTTTGTTCTTCCTTATCTCCAAGTTGTCTCCCTTTTTGTAATGTGCAGACAGAGTAAATGTTGAATTTTCTAAAATGTCTATCATACAGTTTGGTGATAGTGGAAGGACAAAAGGAGATGGCAAAATATGATTTTCAGAGGTAATTTACAAATACTATACACACCACAACTCCTTTTGTGGACTACATTCCTTCATGCCAGCTGTGTGCTGGCAGTTCTAAGACTCAATGTAGGGGCTTAGGGATGGAAGAACAAAAACTATATAGTGACTATCAGGTACAGTGAGGGAAAAAAGTATTTGATCCGTTGCTGATTTTGTACGTTTGCCCACTGACAAAGAAAGGATCAGTCTATAATTTTAATGGTAGGTGTATTTGAACAGTGAGAGACAGAATAACAACAAAAGAATCCAGAAAAACGCATGTCAAGAATGTTATAAATTGATTTGTATTTTAATGAGGGAAATAAGTATTTGACCCCTTCTCAATCAGAAAGATTTCTGGCTCCCAGGTGTCTTTTATACAGGTAACAAACTGAGATTAGGAGCACTCCCTTTAAGAGTGTGCTCCTAATCTCAGCTCGTTACCTGTATAAAAGACACCTGTCCACAGAAGCAATCAATCAATCAGATTCCAAACTCTCCACCATGGCCAAGACCAAAGAGCTCTCCAAGGATGTCAGGGACAAGATTGTAGACCTACACAAGGCTGGAATGGGCTACAAGACCAGCGCCAAGCAGCTTGGTGAGAAGGTGACAACAGTTGGTGCGATTATTCGCAAATGGAAGAAACACAAAAGAACTGTCAATCTCCCTCGGCCTGGGGCTCCATGCAAGATCTCACCTCGTGGAGTTGCAATGATCATGAGAACGGTGAGGAATCAGCCCAGAACTACACGGGAGGATCTTGTCAATGATCTCAAGGCAGCTGGGACCATAGTCACCAAGAAAACAATTTGTAACACACTACGCCATGAAGGACTGCAGCGCCCGCAAGGTCCCCCTGCTCAAGAAAGCACATGCATGCCTGTCTGAAGTTTGCCAATGATTCAGTGGACAACTGGGTGAAAGTGTTGTGGTCAGATGAGACCAAAATGGAGCTCTTTGGCATCAACACAACTCGCCGTGTTTGGAGGAGGAGGAATGCTGCCTATGACCCCAAGAACACCATCCCCACTGTCAAACATGGAGGTGGAAGCATTATGCTTTGGGGGTGTTTTTCTGCTAAGGGGACAGGACAACTTCACCGCAAGGGACAATGGACAGGGCCATGTACCGTCAAATCTTGGGTGAGAACTTCCTTCCCTCAGCCAGGGCATTGAAAATGGGTCGTGGATGGTTATTCCAGCTTGACAATGACCCAAAACACACGGCCAAGGCAACAAAGGAGTGGCTCAAGAAGAAGCTCATTAAGGCCCTGGAGTGGCCTAGCCAGTCTCCAGACCTTAATCCCATAGAAAATGTGTGGAGGGAGCTGAAGGTTCGAGTTGCCAAACGCCAGCCCCGAAACCTTAATGACTTGGAGAAGATCTGCAAAGAGGAGTGGGTCAAAATCCCTCCTGAGATGTGTGCAAACCTGGTGGCCAACTACAAGAAACGTCTGACCTCTGTGATTGCCAACAAGGGTTTTGACAACAACTACTAAGTAATGTTTTGCAGAGGGGTCAAATACTTATGTCCCTCATTAACTTCTTCGATACAGGGGGCCCTCTTTTAATTTTTGGATAAAAAAAGTTCCTTGTTTCAAACAAGATATTTTGTCACGAAAAGATGCTCTACTATGCATATAATTGACAGCTTTGGAAGGAAAACACTCTGACGTTTCCAAAACTACAAAGATATTATCTGTGAGTGCCACAGAACTTGTGCTACAGGCGAAACCAAGATGAAATTTCAAACAGGAAATGGCCCAGATTCTGAAGGCGCTGTGTTCCAATGTCTCCTTATATGGCTGTGGATGTGCCAGGAATGAGCCTACACTTTCTGTCGTTACCCCAAGGTGTCTGCAGCATTGTGACGTATTTGTAGGCATATCATTGGAAGATTGACCATAAGAGACGACATTTACCAGGTGTCCGCTTGGTGTCCTCCGTCAAAATTATTGCGCAATCTCCAGCTGCGACCACTTTTCCATTCGGTTCAGAGGAGAAAGGCAACTGCCACGAATGATTTATCATCGAAAATAGATATGTGAAAAACACCTTGAGGATTGATTCTAAACAACGTTTGCCATGTTTCTGTCGATATTATGGAGTTAATTTGGAAAAAAGTTTGCCGTTGTAATGACTGAATTTTCGGGGTTTTTTCTTAGCCAAACGTGATGAACAAAACAAAGCGATTTCTCCTACACAAATAATATTTTTGGAAAAACTGAACATTTGCTATCTAACTGAGAGTCTCCTCATTGAAAACATCCGAAGTTCTTCAAAGGTAAATGATTTTATTTGAATGCTTTTCTTGTTTTTGTGAAAATGTTGCCTGCTGAATGCTAGGCTAATGCTATGCTAGCTATCAATACCTCTTACACAAATGCTTGTGTAGCGATGGTTGAAAAGCATATTTTGAAAATCTGAGATGACAGTGTTGTTAACAAAAGGCTAAGCTTGTGAGTGAATATATTTCTTTCATTTCATTTGCGATTTTCATGAATAGTTAACGTTGCGTTATGCTAATGAGCTTGAGGCTATGATTACGCTCCCGGATACGGGATTGCTCGACGCTTGAGATTAAAATGCAAATCAATTTATAACATTTTTGACATGCGTTTTTCTGGATTTGTTGTTGTTATTCTGTCTCTCACTGTTCAAATAAACCTACATTCAAAATATAGACTGATCATTTCTTTGTCAGTGGGCAAACGTACAAAATCAGCAGGGGATCAAATACTTTTTTCCCTCACTGTATATTACAGAAAATACACCGTTCACAAGTCAAAGCATCTTCAGCCACAGTTGCATTATCTAACTTTAATGTTGGCTAACATGTCAGACTCATCAAACGCTGATACTTACATTATGGTCAGCGCTCGCAAGATCCACTGCCAATAATGGTACAGCATCAGTCTTCAGGATTAGCTTCCTGGCAAGACCTATCGTATGTTCTCTCCAACTGATAAAGCAAGTTCACTCAAAATGTACACTGCACATGCCTGACCACATCGTAATTTTCTGTGCAGCCTTTCCACCCAAAATGCAAAGCAGCCACTGATTTCGGATGTCTTCATTCTTCGGGAAATAGTGTAAGGTTATTTTTACACTACGGCATCCAGTCACAACACAGTGTGCTTTTTCCGGCATGCTGGTAAGTAGCTTTCTAGCTAACAGTTAAACCCCAGATGAAACATTACCAGTATCTTTGGTAGTACGTTCTGCTTGAGATTTACGGTTTAAAAACGAGGCCAAAGCAAGGTAAAGTTGCACATGTGATAACGGTACATATTTAAATGATTTAAGATGATAAGAGGCTACTATTGGTGTATAACATTTCTGTCTTTATTGCATAAAGCCGGAAGTAAATCCATGTTAATGCCTGCCTCCAGAATCCAATTGTTTGACACGGGGGGAGGGGAGCAGTAACCTTCTGATCAAACTTGATCAATGTACCAGTTAGTCATTTTTCATATTTGGGTCACCCTACTTTGAACTGGTTTCAGCCAAAAATCATCCAATTTGGTGAAAAGTCCGTTGACATCGAGCAATAACAGAGAGAAGCCCTCAAAGCCAAATCAAACCATCAGTGAACAGTGCCCTCTCATAGTGAAAACAGAGCAGCGAGCAGTGCGAGTACATGTTATCTATAAACTTCAAATGAGGTTTGAAGAGGGGGCAACTTAGTTAGAAAACACCTCAGTTCTCATTGTCTCTCATGTTGAACCATTTGGAGCCCTTTGAGCTGAGCTCTAAGTTTTTTAGGGTAAAATATCGTTAATAAAGCACTTTGTCTCTTGAAATAGAATCAAGTTTAATATCCGAGGCTGAGTGATATGGTTTGGACGCAAGCTCGGTGCGATTGAGAATTATTTACACATTTATATGCACTTACTGACTTTGCTTACTGTGCAAAAGCATGCTGATAAATGGTGTCTTTGGAATATTCTCAGTTAAAGTACTATTTATTGTATTTCAATTACTTTCGCTTATATTTCGAAGTGAGTATTTTAATATTTTCTCTTTGAAAATACAATTAGTTGAATAATGGAATGTATCTGGAAATACACTTGTAAAATATTGGCATGTATTTGAAAATACTCCAATACAAAAAATATATATAGTTAAAATACAAATGCTTAAATACAAATGTATTTGAACCCAGGTCTGACATTGAATCAATTCCCATTCAAGTTTTGTGTTGCACCACTACACCCGGTGCCCTGTATGAGGATATCTGTGCCTCAAATGACACCCTATTCCCTATATAGTGCACTTCAGTATACCATTTGGGACACCCCCAGTTATTATTTTTTTCTCCTCACGTGGGTCACCAAATGTAGTAAAACCAAAACCAAGATAAAAGACAAGATGAAACCTCCTGAATGGCCGACTCCCACATGCATCATCTTTTACCAGGACATGTTTATTTACAGATGATAAATTGACAGGAGGTTTGTTACAGGGTGTTCCACAGGTTACGGCCACGTCGACAGTTTCCACTACCTGCGTAAGCACACTCAGTCCAGAAGGGGACTAGAGGGGGGGGACACAATCCACAAAGCTAGAAACACACCAGTACTCTCTATGGAGACAGAGACGGAGTCCGAGGGGGAGAGATTTGGGAGGAGGGAATGGGAAAAAAGACTCATATTCAGATATAAAGTAACATGTACAAATCTCATGGCCATCAGGCACTGTGCTCCCTATTTACAGTTGTCTTAACAGGCTACAGAGCAACTCCAAGATGGCAGGTACAGTTTACACATCGTGCTTTGGGGAGAAAACAAAGTCAGTTTTATGGGGTAAAACCAATGGAGCAAAAAGGGGTAGAGGGGATTCTCAGACACACATGCAGAGCGCTCCACCCAGAGAATTGATGACAGCGATATACATGATAATCCGTTTTTTAATTCAGTGTAAGACACACACAGCACACGCACACAGCACATATGGACTTATACTTACATGTACAGACACGCACACACACATTTCAGTGCTCAAATATTGTATGCTGCCTGTGCTAAAACCATAGTTACCCTAGCAGAGTCCACCTAGCTCTCAAGCAGTGGCAAATACTACATTCCCCAGCATTCACAGCACCACCGTATAATTAACGACAGGGTAATTACAAACTAATGGGCAGCACGTCGGGATCCGTCACGTCGACTCTGCAAGGAACAGTCCAGTCTCCAAAGATCATGTGCGCCGCTCCCTTGGCTAATGGCAAACAAGCCTATTAAATTTTTATTTAATGGTTTACACTGTTGCCACTGCAGCAAGGGACCAGGGGGACAATGGGCCGTGGGAAAACCAAGGCATGCTATTATCTTTATTACAGCCTCCATTGAAATGATGTGAAGTGGCCTAAGGGCCCACTGTGTGTGTGGTATCTTGAGAGTAAAGTGATGAATAGTAGAGACCACTGTCATGTCGTCACTGAACTGTCGGACCAGAACTAAAATAAGTGTTTTTTTCAGCTGGAGAGCACTCACACAAGAAAGCCTGTTTTTGCTTTTGAAAAAAGACTCATATTTTCCGGGTCTATTTACCCGAGCTTTGTAAAATATCTTTTTTTTTCTTTACCTATTTACATGACAACATCGGATACAGGAAATGAACAGAAAAATGTTATTGGTTTTTGATCATTAATATTGGCATGAAACTAAAATCAGCTGTAATGTAAGTGAATCTAAATAGCATGACTGAAATACTTTATGCCCGTGTGTTGGAGTCTAGTCTTTAGCAGTTGAGAACAGAACCGTCTTTTCCTTTTTATAGACTACTTTTTCCCCAATAACTACTCACAGAACTGTATGACAACCACATTATTTTCACATTTCTATTTCATGTCAACATCAATTGTTTTTTTTCTTGTCTTTGAGAAAAAATGGCCCAAAAAAATGTTTTACTGCAAAAAAATGAATTAAAATAACATTCAATGTAAAGCAGAGTAACCATGAAATAACACAAAATGGTCTCTGTTGTTTATTGTTGTGTGAGATAACAAGCGCTGTAGCCTGGTTACGGATACACCATGAAGACGGTTAACATATACACAGGAAACATTACCTATAACTCTAAGGGCTCGGTACAGATGAATTTTCTGCCAAAAAAACAGCAGTACTCTGTTTTTGACATTATTGGTCATGGCATCACATCAAAACCAGTGCTAAAACACAGCCTTGCACAATCCCCTACAATGAAGCCAGCTCATTGGTCAACAGTGGCAGGTGTAACGATGTTCATATTCTGTTCAAAATATTTAACATTTCCTGGCTTACTTCCTGACCACACAGACCATGTGTACTGACCATGTAGTCCTCCCAGATGTAACCACCTAGAACCATAATGGATCTTGGGGGATTCTTTCCGACTGGCTAACAAATAGCTGTTATCAGAGATTTTTTTTCCTGTCATGCTGTCACCTTATGGAAATACATGGTACACTAGTAAAATAATGGAGACAGACGGTCTGTATAGTTAACGCAAACGATTTTGATCAAATATGCTGAATATATTTACACAAAAATAGCTCTCACACTTATAACAGCAGACACACGCGGAAGCTCTCATTCAGACACACCAAGACGAATATCACTACAATGTGCAAAGGTACCTTAAAAGTATCTGTTAATTTTTTCATCTTATATAAAAGAAAAACAAAACAAAATGGTGGCATAACCGATGAGCAAGCTCAACATTCTCTGAGCCGGAAGCTCAAAGAGGAGTGGGCATACTCAGGCATACAGGGGCGAATGTAGCGTAGTACACAAGCATTAGACAGGACAGCCCAGACATCACATCTTAGACCAGAGCCACAATAGAATACAGACGAGACTGCTGCAGTGAGGGTAGGGTAGCTTACTCTGTAAATGCTACTGTTGGAGATCTTTTTACCAGGCACAGCAGACTTGAGTGGGAGTTGATAGTGGCGGTACTTATCTGTGTGACAGAGAGCTTTGGTGTGTATGTGTGTATGTGTTCATGTGTTTATGCATGTGTTTAGGAGCGGGTGTTTTCGCAAATGGGGATTGAATAAGAGGGGGAAGGAAAATAAATAAAAGCAACGGATAAGCAACAGCAAAGGCGTTAAAAACAACAACAAAACCAAAGTCAGAGGAAAAAAAGAAACATTACAATCACTGATCAACACAAAGTGTCCTTGACTGGAGCCATCTTGGATAGAAACAATATAATTGATTAGTCACATATAAACGCTTGTTGTTGGGGTCTTCCTCTCTCTTTCTCTCTGGCTTGCTCTCTCTTATTTGTATTTACACACACTTTTCTTTTTCTCTGGGCCCTTATGGACATATATTTTTTTATGTGTTTGTGTTTTTTTCTGTATTTTGATCTCAGGGTAAGATGCTCCGAAATGTTCTCGTTTGCAGCGAGGGGCAAAAACGGCACACACGTTTTATGCTTTACTGTCGTCCCGATTTGTGTGGATGCTGTTGTCGCTGTGCACTTTGATCTCGATCATGTCGGGCTTGAGCGTCTCCTTCCCGTTCTCCTCCTTCAGCGGTAGCTTCCTGTGGGAGAGAGACAAAGGAGACAGACATGTCAGAGACCTCAGATGAAAGGGTTAATTATAACTACATATTTCACTCAACCCAAGTCTCACTCATGACCATGAGTTCATTGTTAATTACGGTAACAGTTCAGAGAAGACACTCATAAACAATCAATACGTAGAAATGTGGAATGTGAAAGGACTTTATCACCCTGTGAAATATATACATTTTGATATGACATTTAGCTAAATAATTTACATACACACATACAGAGCATGCATCCTTATTGGCAAACTATAAGAGGTGGGATGAGTGGTAGTTTACATGGCAGCATAGAGTGAGCACGATGGAGAATGATGCATCTATAACATAAGTAGCGGTACCTTACTGCTACTCAATGCATGTAATACATTCAAAGTTATCACTGTCCAATTAATGCATTTACTTGATCAATATATTAATATGGTGGTTTATAATGTCAACAGTTTCAACAGCCCTCAAATGAATTACTGAACCTACACTACCATTCAAAAGCTTTTGGTCAGTTAGAAATGCCCTTGTTTTTCAAAGAAAAACCATGAAAATAACATCAAATTGATTAGAAATACAGTGTAGATATTGTTAGTGTTATAAATGACTATTGTAGCTGGAAACGGCTGATATTTAATGGGATATCTACGTAGGCGTACAAAGGCCCATTATCAGCAACTATCACTGTTGTGTTGTGTTAGGTAATCCAAGTTTATCATTTTAAAAGGCTAATTGATCATTAGAAAACCCTTTTTCAATAATGTTAGCACAGCTGAAAACTGTTGTTTCTGTGTTATTTTGCCCATCGTAATCTTCTATTTTTATTGGCCTGTCTGAGATATGGCTTTTTCTTTGCAACTCTGCCTAGAAGGCCAGCATCCACTGTTGCCGTTGAGACTGGTGTTTTGCGGGGCGTTTGTTTCTCAAACTGGACACTCTAATGTACTTGTCCTCTTGCTCAGTTGTGCACCGGGGCCTCCCACTCCTCTTTCTATTCTGGTTAGTCAGCTTGCACTGTTCTGTGAAGGGAATAATACACAGCATTTACGAGATCTTCAGTTTCTTGGCAATTTCTCAATGGAAATTCTCAGAACAAGAGTAGACTGACGAGTATCAGAAGAAAGTGATTTGATTCTTGCCATTTTGAGCCTGTAATCAAACCCACAAATGCTGATGCTCCAGATAGTCTGATGAAGGCCAGTTGTATTGCTTCTTTAATTAGAACAACCGTTTTCAGCTGTGCTAACATAATTGAAAAATTGGTTTCTAATGATCAATTAGCCTTTTAAAATGATAAACTTGGATTAGCTAACACAACGTGCCATTGGAAGACAGTAGTGATGGTTGCTGATAATGGGCCTCTGTACCACTATGTAGATACTCCTTAAAAATCTGCCGTTTCTAATACTCATACAAGCTCAGTCGATTAAAAACAACACTACAACTATCAAATCCAGTAGAGTTCAACGATCCCATCGGCAAGGTACACCCTTGTGTTGAAGAGGCCTGTTATACGATGGAATAAACCTTGACCTTGGCTTTTGAACCATATACTATAGAAGGCTCTTCACTGACAGGACACGGTTGTGGCCTGAATTGACCATACTCTTTAGTCTAGTCCACTACTACAACCTATACCCATGTCCATAAATTATATCAGTTAAGTGAGTGCAAGGGCAACACCATTAGCCAAGACCTAGAAAACACACTAAAACACCAACTTGCTTCTTGTCAACTTCAACTAAAGTGCCCTTTTCTACTAATATGGCTGCATATTTGGGTTAGGGTGGGGTTACATTATGCTGCATTTAGACGAGGGACGCAAAAAACATCATACCAGTAAGTATAGCCGGACATGAACTCAAGTAAGAGGGGGATGTCAAAAGCAAGCCAGCACGCTCGTATGCATTGCTATGGTGATTTCAGTAAAAAATCACTGTAAATCAACATCCGGTAGAAAACAACGCTACGGTAAAAGTTTAAATATTTGAACTGGGGGCAAGTCCCTTCTACAGTCGCAACTGACGGCATTCACCGCCTGCCTCAATGGCATTTACCGTCGTGCTGTCATTGAAAACAATGACATCCGGATTGTCGTCTACCTCGTACCATCTAAATACAGCGTTAGGGTGGACAGGGCCTTAGAATCCTAGTGGTTCTGGTTCCTTACTCTGGCTCTGTGAGAGGTGTAGTCTCGTTGGGTTCGTGCACTGGGCTCCCATCATGGTTAGTTATTCTCTCCTCTTCCGTTCTCATCTCAACGATAGGATCCTTGGACCCATCGCCCCTACGCACAAACACACACACACACACACAGGCATGAGCATGCACATGCGTGCACACACAGTTACACACAAACTTCAGCAAATCCATTTGTTATACAAAGCAGACAGAAGCAGCGCTTTCCTGTTCTCATCTCTCCTCTTCTATGATATCTCCAGCGGCCATGTCTCCATGCAACCTTGTATACTTAACCCTCACACAGAATGCTGAGGCAATATCTCAGTGTGCCTGCCTATAATCTAACAGAGCCTCCAAGTGACACCAAAGCACAGTGGGGAAGCCTCTCTCGTTCCCTCGCTTGCTCTTTCCTACGACAATGTTAATCGCGCCAATAAGGCTATCCACACCAGTGCTTTGGGGCTTGCTGACAATCCAAAGGGATTGAATTGGGCTGAGTCGGGGGAACCTGGCTGGCCCTGGGTTCAACCACTTCATATCTCAGAGGTTTTGGGTGTTAAGCTCCACAGTATGTCAGTAGTGACTCTGAGGGGGCCGATGTCCTATAATAAGCCCGAAAAATCCATAATGCTGGGCATACACTGCTCAATATTCTGCCACAAATTCGCCACGTTTTTGCCATCCCAGACAAATTTCCATGATCGGGGTGAAATCCTATGAATTAGGGCTAGGATTAGTATGTTGGGACTCACGAAGTTTGAGCGTGTCAAGGACACACCGATGATGGCTGTTCCGTTCTCCAGACCCCTGTCGGTTGTTTCTGACATTTTAGTCGTACATCTTGTAGTATGTATAGTACTACGATGCAATTGGGCAAGGACTGCTGACAATAGCCAATGAGTACTCAGCATGTGAGACCAACAATGATGGCGAAGAAGAAAGCAACAGCAACAGACACATGGAAGATAGATTGGTGGAGCTTTGGAGAGAACGCAATGCCTTTCAATGGCAAGTTCATTTTACATGGCCTGGTAACCCGGATGAGCGGAGTTTGCTCATTTTAGACCATTCCATTGGTTTGTAAGTGAAATCTCCACCCACCAGGGGTACCAATATTACATCTGTATCCTACCGTGTTAGAAACCAAAAAGATAATTTCATATTATCATAATCTATTAAGTCCATAATCTGCTCCTGTCTCTTTTTTTAAATGTTTCTGCACATAATAATGTGCGCACTAATAAACCAGCTCACTGTTTACGTGTCAGAATTGTTTTCCTATGACAACTGAGAAACTCAGGGCAAGATCAACTAGGGAATCATTGTGTAATGTGAGCAACCTGGGGTTGAGGAGGGACAGAATGCAATATTTGGGACAAGGAAATTGGCGCATGTCCAAGTTGTTAAGATTTTAGAAGTGTGTAGTGTATGCATAGTATAAGCTTCATTCCTCAAGCAGTCTGAGAAGGCAGAATATAAACATCTAAAGACAATTGACAAGTACCATCCACATTAAAGCAGCTTGCCTTTGGCCCCACTTGTAGTTTGAGACCCCTGCTTTAAATACAAGGGAAAATGAGTCTAAGTCCTCTAAACAGCATGTTGGAAACACATATAAACCATGCTTTTTACAAAGCAAAAGTGCAGTGCTCAAATCCCACCAGACCTTACATATCCAATTATAACCTAAAAACACAAGACAGCGCTCCTAAACCAAAGATGACTATTTCAATTACTATTTCCTCCAAGATGCAGAACTAGTCTTACAAACCTAAAAAAAACCTGGTCAGTTACTTTGCCACTATATTTCCCACTTAGTGAAAAGTGTACAGTGCTTTAAATGCTGAACAATAATCAAGTATAGGAGATTACTTGTACATTTGTCTCTGTAGAAGACATAAAAGGGTTAATCAATCATGTTGGGTGTTCATAGTTATTCATAGTAGTATTAGGTCCCTAAATGCATTTCTCTCTATTTTAACATGTGTTCATTTGTTTTTATAACGCTGTGTTTGTTTATTTCGTTTTTTAAGCACTTTGAGATTATTTCTTTGTACTGAAAAGCACTATACAGTATAAGCTAAATAAATTATTCTAATTATGACTTATCTCTGCTTGTATAAAAACACAATGTGAATATTAAAAAGGACAAACAGTTTATTACCACCTTTTCCACATAAGCACGTCCTTGCTCAATACAATATTAATTATGGCAGGCAAAAACACATCAAATATGTAACTAAATAATTATACATTGCTAATTTACATTTGTATGCATAGTCACCTAAAATGCTGAAAGCATGCATTCCTGAAATCAATGAATAGTTAATTAGCCAGTGAATTAAAGTTATTTTAATTTAATCAAATTGTTTCGTGATAATGTGATTCTTTGGGAAAAAGAAAGTGGGCCGCTATTGTGCGGGAAGGAGAGGATAATAATGTCCCTTTCCCTCTGCCCTTGTTCAACCACCCTGCAGATCTGAGACAATTGAGTTGGTGTAAGCAGTAGCTCTAGCTATTTTCTTCTATTTTGCTTATACTGATTTTAATCAGATGTAGCGAGGCTGCAAAAAAGGGTACAACTTTTTGGAATGAGATGCTGCCAAAAGCAAACTGGTAAAACACGCTGTATGCTTCCCATCATAGACATGACCAGCACAACCATACACGAATTACAAATCACAACCCTACCCAAGTCAACTCCATCAGAATCTAATGTTACTATACATACGGTATCATCTCTTTCCATTCACCACTTACTGTCATGAGTAGGTGGACCATTTACATGTAAGTGTCTTACATAACATATACAATCCTACAAAACGTTCAACACATCTCTAAGACTTAGAATCCCATCTTAGCACCACTTAAGCACCGTGGTGGATCTGAATTAACATCTTAAACTTAAAGCATCTCCTACTTTCCATTAATCCAAATCCCTCAGATGTGTTGAAAGGCGTAAGTCAGAGGCAGTCTGCAGTCTCAGCAGGAAGATATAGTGGCTTGCAAAAGTATCCCCCCCCTTGGCATTTGTCCTAGTTTGTTGCCTTACAACCTGGAATTAAAATATAATTTGGGGGGATTTGTATCATTTGAGTTACACAACATGCCTAACACTTTGAAGATGCAAAATATTTTTTCTTGTGAAACAAAGCATGCATAACTATTCACCCCCTCAAAGTCAATACTTTGTAGAGTCACCTTCTGCAGCAATTACTGCTGCAAGTTTCTTGGGGTATGTATCTATAAGCTTGGCACATCTAGCCACTGTGATTTTTATCCATTCTTCAAGGCAAAACTGCTCTGCTGGTGTACAGCAATCTCTAAATCATACCACAGATTCTAAATTGTATTGATGAATGGACTTTGACTAGGCCATTCCAAGACATTTAAATGTTTCCCCTTAAACCACTAAAGTGTTGCTTTAGCAGTATGCTTAGGGTCGTTGTCCTCCAGTCTCAAATCTCTGGAAGACTGAAACAAGTTTCCCTTAAGAATTTCTCTATGTTTAGCGCCATCCATCATTCCTTCAATTCTGACCAGTTTCCCAGTCCCTGCCGATGATTAACATCCCCACCGCATGATGCTGCCACTACAATGCTTCCCTGTGGAGATGGTGTTCTTGGGGTAATGAGAGGTATTTTTCCTTGATGGCCAAAAAGCTCAATTTTAGCCTCATCAGTGCAGAGTTCCTTCTTCCAAATGTTTAGGGAGTCTCCCACATGCCTTTTGACAAACACCAAACGTGTATGCTTATTTTTGTCTTGAAGCAATGGTTTCTTTCTGGCCACTCTTCCGTAACGTCCAGCTCTGTGGAGTGTACAGCTTAAAGCTGTCCTATGGACAGATACTCCAATTTCCACTGTGTAGCTTTGCACCTCCTTCATGGTTATCTTTGGTCTCTTTGTTGCCTCTCTGATTAATGCCCACCTTGGCTCTTACAGGTTTGCTGTGGTGCCATATTCTTTCCATTTAAAAAAAAAATTACCCCCCTTTTTCGTGGTATACCAATTGTTAGTAGTTACTATCTTGTCTCATCACTACAACTCCCGTACGGGCTCGGGAGAGACGAAGATTGAAAGCCATGCGTCCTCCGAAACACAACCCAACCAAGCCGAGCGCACTGCTTCTCAACACAGCGCGCATCCAACCCGGAATCCAACCGCACCAATGTGTCGGAGGAAACACAGTGCAGCTGGCGACCTGGTTAGCATGCACTGCTCCCAGACTGCCACAGGAGTCGCTAGTGCGCGATGAGACAAGGATAACCCTACCGGCCAAACCCTCCCTAACCCAGACGACGCTAGGCCAATTGTGCGTCGCCCCATGCTGCGACAGAGCCTGGGCTCGAACCCAGAGTCTCTGGTGTCACAGCCTTAGACCACTGCACCACCCGGGAGGCACCATTCTTTCCATTTTTTAATAAAGGATTTAATGGTGCTCTGTGGGATGTTCAAAGTTTTGGATATTTTTTTATAACCCAACCCTAATCTGTACTTCTTCACAACTTTGTCCCTGACATGTTTGGAGAGCTCCTTGGTCTTCATGGTGCCACTTGTTTGGTGGTGCCCCTTGCTTAGTGGTGTTGCAGACTCTGGGGCTTCTCTATCCAATTGAGAATTGGTGGTATGACTTAAAGATTGCTGTACACCAGCGGAACCCATCCAACTTGAAGGAGCTGGAGCAGTTTTGCCTTGAAGAATAGGCAAAGATCCCATTGGCTAGATGTGCCAAGCTTATAGAAACATACCCCAAGAACTTGCAGCTGTAATTGCTGCAAAAGGTGGCTCTACAAAGTATGGACGTTGGGGGGTAAATAGTTATGCACGCTCAAGTTTTCAGTTTTTTTGTCTTATTTCTTGTTTGTTTCACATGAAAAAGTACTTTGCATCTTCAAAGTGGTAGGCATTTTGTGTAAATCAAATGATACAAACCCCCCCAAAATATATTTTAATTCCAGGTTGTAAAGCAACAAAATAGGAAAAATGCCAAGGGGGAGAATACTTTCGCAAGTCACTGTATATACTGAGATCATGTGACACTTAGATTGCACACAGGTGGACTTTATTTAACTAATTATGTGAATTCTGACGGTAGTTGGCTGATCCAGGTCTTATTTAGAGGCTTCATAGCAAAGGGGGTGAATACAAATGCACCCACCAGTTATCTCCCGTACGGGCTCGGGAGAGACGAAGGTCGAAAGTCATGCGTCCTCCGATAAACAGCCCAACCAAGCCGCACTGCATCTTAACACAGCGCGCATCCAACCCGGAAGCCAGCCGCACCAATGTGTCGGAGGAAACACGTGCACCTGGCGACCTTGGTTAGCGTGCACTGCGCCCGGCCCGCCACAGGAGTCGCTGGTGCGCGATGAGACAAAGATATCCCTACCGGCCAAGCCCTCCCTAACCCGGACGACACTAGGCCAATTGTGTCGCCCCACGGACCTCCCGGTCGCAGCCGGTTACGACAGAGCCTGGGCTCGAACCCAGAGTCTCTGGTGGCACAGCTGACACTGCAGTGCAGCGCGAAGATGAATACTTTGAAAAGTTCTGTATCACCTACCCACCCACAAGCAAGCACACACACACACAAACCCACTGTAGACTCCATTACACCTCCTTGTAAATCAGCACAATGTTAGTTTAGCTACACGCTGTCTTATTAGCCTCTTCGCTTCATTTGCCTTGGCTGAGAGACAGCACGTAGGCACACTGACAACTCTCCCACTCTATCCATCTTTCTCCCTCTGTTCCTCTCTCCTCTTTCACTCTCTTTATCTCTCGCTCTCCCTAACCTCTCTCTCTTTCCATCTTTCCCAAGCTCTATCACTCTTTCCATCCATTCCGCTGTGCTAGAGTCAGTCCTATCTTGCATTTATTAATTATTCATGCTGTTTCAATTTAAACTCCAGTTCCATGGAATGAGAGTGGAGGTAAATAGTAATAGCTGTGGTTTTGTAATGGCATGCTCGGTGAATCCTGAACACAGATAAGCATACACTGTAACCTAGATTTAGACACCCCGAACAAACACATAGCCTTGTATTTCCCCTCTTTCACATATACAGATGTTTTCACGTACACATGTATGTGCACACACGCCACAAACGTTGCTTTACAAGCAAGCTTACAAGCAAGCTTACAAGCAAAAATTATAGCAGGAAGCACCAGTGACTAGATCAATAACAAAGTGATCAGATGAAGCAGATGCTAAGCTACAGGACTATTTTGCTAGCACAGACTGGAATATGTTCCAGGATTCCCCCGATGGCATTGAGGAGTAACCCACATCAGTCATTGGCTTCATCATTAAGTGCATCGGTGACGTCATCCCCACATTAACAGAAGGATTGGAATACAGGCTGCCGCTTTCAAGGACCGGGACTCTAACCCGGAAGCTTATAAGTAATCCCGCTATGCCATCCGACGAACAATGAAACAGGCAAAGAGTCAATACAGGAGTAAGATTGAATTGTACTACACCGGCTCTGACGCTCGTCGGATGTGGCAGGGCTTGCAAACCATTACAGACTAGGAAAGAAGTACAGCGGAGAGCTGCACAGTGACACAAACCTACCAGACAAGCTAAACTACTTCTATGCTCGCCATGAGGCAAATAACACTGAAACATGCATGAGAGCACCAGCTATTCCAGTAAACAGTGTGATCACGCTCTCCGCAGCCAATGTGAGTAAGACCTTTAAACAGGTCAATATTCACAAGGCCGCAGCGCCAGACAGATTACCAGGACATGTACTGCGAGCATGCACTGACCAACTGGCAAGTGTCTTCATTGTCAACCTCTCCTTGTCCGAGTCTGTAATATCAACATGTTTTAAGCAGACCACCATTAGTGCCTGTGTCCCAAAACACTAAGGTAACCTGCCTAAATGACTACCGACCTGTAGCACTCATGTCTGTAGCCATGAAGTGCTTTGAAAGGCTGGTCATGGCTCGCATCAACACCTTTATCCCAGAAACATTAGACCCACTCCAATTTGCATACCGCAACAGATCCACAGATGATGCAATCTCTATTGCTCTCCACCCTGCCCTTTCCCACCTGGACAAAAGAATCACTTAGTATGTGAGAATACTAGTCATTGACTACAGCTCAGAGGTCAACACCATAGCGCCCTCAAAGCTCATCAATAAGCTAAGGACCCTGCGACTAAACACCTCCCTCTGCAACTGGATCCTGGACTTCCTGACGGGCCACCCCCAGGTGGTAAGGGTAGGTAATAACTCATCTGTTACGCTGATCCTCAACATAGGGGCTCCTCAGGGGTGTTTGCTCAGTCCCCTCTTGTGTCCTCCCTGTTCACTCATGACTGCACGACCAGGCATGACTCCAACACCATAATTAAATTTGACGATAACACAACAGTGGTAGGCCTGATCACCAGCATGGACAAGACAACTTATAGGGAGGAGGTCAGAGACCTGGCCGTGTGGTGCCAGGACAACAACCTCTCCCTCAATGTGATCAAGACAAAGGAGATGATTGTGGACTACAGAAAAAATAGGACCGAGCACGCCCCCAATTTCATCGACGGGGCTGCAGTGGAGCAGGTTGAGAGCTTCAAGTTCCTTGGTGTCCACATCACCAACAAACGAACATGATCCAAGCACACCAGGACAGCCGTGAAGAGGGCACGACAAAACGCAATCCCCCTCAGGATATTGAAAAGATTTGGCATGGGTCCTCAGATCCTCAAAAGGTTCGACAGATGCACAATTGAGAGCATCCTGAATTGTTGCATCACTGCCTGGTATGGAGACTGCTTGGCCTCCGACCGCAAGGCACTACAGATGGTAGTGTGAACGGTCCAGTACATCACTGGGGCCAAGCTTCCTGCCATCCAGGACCTCTATACCAGGTGGTGTCAGAGGACAGCCCTTAAAATTGTCAAAGACTCCAGCTACCCTAGTCATAGACTGTTCTCTCTGCTACTGCACGGCAAGCGGTACCGGAGCGCCAAGTCTAGGTCCAAGAGAATTCTTAACAGCTTCTACTCCCAAGCCATAAGACTCATGAACATCTAGTCAAATGGCTATCCAGACTATTTACCTTGCTCCCCCCTTCTTTACACACCTGCTACTCTCTGTTGTCATCAATGCATAGTCACTTTAATAACTATCTACATGTACATACTACCTCCACTAACCGGTGCCTCTGCACGTTGACTCTGTATCGGTACCCCCTGTATATAGTCTCACTGTTGTTATTTTACTGCTGCTCTTTAATTACTTGTTACTTTTATGTCTTATTCTTATCCGTATATTTTTTTAACTGCATTGTTGGTTAGGTAAGTGAGCATTTCACTCTAAGGTCAACCAACACCTGTTGTATTCGGCGCATGTGACTAATACAATTTGATTCGATTTGACACACATGCACGAACGTGCAAACACCAACACGAGCGTGCATACACACCAAACATACCACATACAAGTTCATATGCAAAAACAAACTGTGCCAAGTATATTTCTGCATAATGAAGAGTGAGCATTAAATGATTGAATAAGTGATTTACATATTTTGACAGTGGGGAGTGTCCGGGTGAGATATAAACTGCCTTTGTGTGCGTCTAAATAGTCTAAATTGGCTTACTTTCCATCATCTGCAATTATATGTAAAGTTTGGACAGGCGAAAATAAATATGTCAGAAACAAAATGGAGGATTAACTTTCACCTATCCAATTCTTCCAGATCAGAAGGGCAATGAGGGAAAAGGGAGTAGAAAGAATTGAGATACACTCTGAGTGAGTGAGGGAGCGAGGGAGTGAGTGAGTAAGCAAGTGACTGAGTGAGCAGGTGAACAATCACTTGTGAATAACTGCCTGACTGACTGACAATGTCACATCACACATTCTATGACACAAGGTCAGTCTTCACAATTCAAAGGTCCACTCACAGGTAGGCGGCCTTGCCCTCCTCCATCTCCTTGCTCTTGCCGCTGGTGGTCGTCTTCTTGCTGCAGAGCTTGCGCGTGATACACATGAGCAGGCCACACTGGCGCAGGAAGTAGCAGCTGACGTCCACCACTACGAGGACCAGGAGGAAGCCGACCAGGCCCAGGCCCACCACAGGCCCCAACCCTAGGCCGCTGAACAGGGAGTCTGCTGGATGGAGGCCGGACAGAGAGAGAGAGTACTGTCACTCAATGAGTTACGGAGAAAGAGTAAGTGACACACATCTTCTTAACATAACCCTGGCCACCCACAGGCCTGAGTCCAAGGCCCCTGAACATGGAGTCTGCTGGATGGAGGCCAGACAGGGAGAGTATTGTCACTCAACAAGTTATATACCGAGTCACCACTGCCCCTAAGCCCAAGCTGCGGAACAGGGAGTCTGCTTAGATGGGAGAAACAGAGAGAGAGCCCTTTGGGAAGCTGCTATAGACCACCAAGTGCTAACAGTCAGTATGTGCTTGATTATGTATGTGATATCAACAGAGTGGTATATTTTCTGGATGATTTAAATATTGACTGGCTTTCATCAAGCTGCCAACTCAAGAAAAAGCTTCAAACTGTAACCAATGCCTGCAACCTGGTTCAGGTTATCAGTCAACCTACCAGGGTAGTTTCAAACAGCACAGTAATTATATAATCAACATGTATTGATCACACCTTTACAGATGCTGCAGAATTGTGCTTTAAAGCAGTATACAAATCCATCAGATGTGGTGATCACAAAACAGTAGCCATATCTAGGAAAACCAAAGTTCCAAAGGTTGGGACTAATAGAGTGTGTGATAGGTAATACAATACGTTTTGTATTGATTCCTATGTTGTTGATGTAAAAAATATTTGTTGGTCTGTGGTGTGTAATTAGGAGCAACCAGACACCTCACGTGACACCTTTATGAAATTGCTTATTCCAGTTACAAATACTCATGCAGCCATTAAGAAAATCACTGTAAAAATGGTTAACCTTTTCATACGTGAGTTCCAAATATCTCTAACGATCGCGACAGCATGAGTTGTTTTATGCACTTGACGTCAGAATGCACTCACTGTTCCAAATGTATTTACAGTTTTGTTCACGTTTTAAAGTACTGGTGACAAATAATGCATTCTGGTTATTGCATAGATTGTAATGGACACCTATTATGTATGTAAAATATTTTTAGGAGGTTGTACTGATTATGATGAGCTAAGCTAATTCCAGCTATGTGTGGAGCCATGTTTGTTGACATACAATGCATTTTGACTTTCACATAATCATCTATCGGAACAGAAATGTTATAACAAACCGAGGTGAGTAAGGGTTACTTATTTTTTCGAGAACTTCAGGAAGTGAATGGTGGGATGTGAACGATGGTAGATGACACACCCCCTTCAACATGGATACTATAAACAGACAAAACTCATCTTGTCTCGTCTTATTATCTTTGGTTTATGCGGAAAAAAACATGGCGGGGTGCACAAACTACCTATCATCGGATTACTTTTGATTTCTAGAAAGTGTTTTACTTAATTATTTTGAGAAATGGTGAGCTCACCTGTGATGTAATT
>NW_027016667.1:2660-50000 GCF_036934945.1 Oncorhynchus masou masou
ATTCTATCACTACTCTTAAATATATGGGAAATATGTCTTCTTGTGATTTAACTGGATATTCAACCATTTATTGGGTTGGATACATTAGATTAATGAGGCAATATATATATGGAATAATGCTTGCAATAGACTTAGCCCATAATGAGCATATTGAAACTATTTGGGCTGAAAAAGAGGAGGAATAGGGAACTACTAGATTAGATGCACAGCAGTTAAACAAAAACTGTCTCTCTCTTAAAAGGGCTGATGGTCATTTCATAATATCGATCATGTTAGAGAGAAAATACATTTTGGCCCTCCATATACTGAGCCAAAAGCATAAAATTTTATGTACCGTGTTTTCAATAATTTCTTTGTGTGATTGTTTATCTGCCCTTAACTTACTTTACAGTTTTTTGTTTACTTTCTGTATGCCTCCGTCAACACAGCTAGCGAGCTGAGTTAGCTACCCATGGGGCACATCAGTTCAACGTCTAGGAGACAGACGGTCTTCAAGGTAAAGCCAAAGACGGTCATTACCGGAAGTCGTGCGACGACACTGAATTCAAATGTGAATTCGGCCAAAACCTGACTGGAGTTTTCAGGGAGAGCGGCAGCGAGCCAACCTCGAACAGGTAAAAGCAAGAAAAAACCCTATCCCAAAATATTGGTAAAATGGAGAAGATAAATTAAATGCTGTATGTAACAACATTTCATAAACTTTTTGGCCTCTTATTTAACAAGCACTTAGAAAAAAGTTGCTATCTAGAACCTAAAAGTGTTCTTCAGATGTCTCCATAGGAGAACCATTTGAAGAACTATTTTTGGTTTCAAGTAGAACCCTTTTGGTTCCAGGTAGAACCCTTTCCTGACAGGGTTCGACACGAAACGAGTTCTATTTGAAGAGTTGTCCTACCGGGACAGCCGAATAACCCTTTTGGAGCTAGCTATTTGGGTTAGCCAAGTTGAACTTGGCATGTAGCCTACTGCCGACTATCTGACAAATTGAGGAAGACGTTTATTGAATCATGCCTGTGTCTCTCTAGGTGGCAAGAGGTGCCCTTATAACCTCTGTCAGTTAACCAATCAGAGAGAGAGAGAGAGAGAGAGAGAGAGAGAGAGAGAGAGAGCACGAGAGAGAGAGAGCACAAGAGAGCACGAGAGAGAGAGGGAGAGAGAGAAACACTTCTCAGACAGTTTCTCTGGTGGTAGTCCAGGTGTGGATGAATGTTCCATTGATGCATTCTCAGCTTTACAGTGTTTGCTCAATTATGCACTTAGCTCACTTTTTAACAGCTTTCGATTATGGATAGTTCTGTAAATCTAATTTGGCACTAAGCCTGCTGTAAACACTCATGTAACCCTAATGTGAAACACATTTCATAAACTTGCTTAGAGACAGTGATTTTTATTCTTTCTGAAAGCATGTAGAGCTATGAAATGTTTGAGTGACATTTTTAACTGTCTTTCGGTACCTCATGACGTATCTTCTCGACTCAGAAAGGCTTGGAGAGAATCTCAATTGCATACCCCTCGCATCCTCTCTCCTCTCTTCTCACCTCCTTCTCACAAACCAATGGATGAGAACGCCAGAGGTCCCTCCCCTATGACCTTCTCCTTCAATGGGTTTTGAGGAGGAGGTGAGGAGAGATGAGAGAGGACTCGATAAGTATGCAATTGAGATTCTCCCATAGAGAGACATCCAGGTAGAAATGACTGAGAGAGGTGTCAACTGGTGTGACCTGGAAGAACATCTCACTCAAAACTGAGTGAGATGAAGGACATTTATCAATGGTCTGCTGTGCTCCTTCTAGGAGCCAAAGATTCCTAGTTAAGTCAAGTAAGTCATCTTCTGGGTCATCTTAAGAAGTCAAAGGCCTCTATGTTTCATTTTAGACCTGTATCATCTTAGTGTTAAATTAGTCTAAATGTTTTAAGTTTTATAAGCTTGCTGAAGGCAATAAATTAGGTGGAGAACTTCACTAGCACCACACAATATCAGTGCAGGTCAGGGGTAGAGGTTTTAGAGGTGTTCAGTGGCTAGGTTTCAGTGCAGGACAGGGGTAGAGGTGTTCAGTGGCTTGCAGGACAGGGGTTGTTCAGTTTTTTTAAACCTGCCCCTATTGCGATACAAAGTGCAGATCAGGCTATTGTTTGATTTGGCCCAGAAAAAACAACTGCCAGTATGGAACCAACCTCAAAGTGAAATCACAAGTAATGCGTAAAATTGGGACAAGATGATCTGGGTGGAAAACGAGAGAGAAGTTGTTTGAACAGGAACAGGCGTTGGCAGACTTGGTGAGTTTTCAAACGCAGGTGAGGTCCGGTCCTCTGATCAGGAGTCCAGTAGTAGTGTTTCACTTCACTTCACCCAGGACTTGGCTCTTACTGGTGTGTGTGTGTGTGTGCACGTTGTTACTCAAACCAGACATCGTTATGTACTATTTCACTGCTTCAGACTCGTCGTAAAAACAAGTGACCACACAGCCACTCAAAGGCAATGGCCTAAATTGCCTCTGGCACATTTTCTCACAGTATCCAGAAATAACAATGAGCACTAAACGGCTTTCTGCATACTAAGCTACTTAGCTACTTTTTTTCTGGTGGCATTTGTAAAGCTGGCATGTAGTGTTTCAGTTCACTCAAGACTTGGCTGTGTGTGTGTGTGTGTGTGTGTGTGTGTGTATTTATAAAGCTGTTCTTTGCTCCTGTGGAGAGGGGATTGCAGGGATTGGGGCAGAGAGGTCAATAAACTAATTGGATGTTTTAATTAGCTCGCTTTTAATCCTCCTTTTTATTTACTATTTAACACATCTGAATTATTCTGCCTCAGAAGCTGGGAGGCTCTGGTTGTATAGAGGTTTAATATGGGTGTCAGTAGAGGCTGGTGACTTGAAAATATAGGAGGATGGGAGACCCACAGTATAGTCACAGACTGCACAGAGTCCACAAAGCGTGTTTAAAAAAATCATCAAAGACAAACTATTTTAACCCTAAGATTTAATAAATCAATTATTTTGTAAAATAGTATGGGGAATGGGAATGTAAGTTGATGTTGAATGCTGATACTTACACAGTGTTGGGAAGGGATCACAGCAGTGACTGAATGAGGTTATAAAACAGGAGCTGAGGTGTTTGAGAGGCTTGACTTCAGTGCAGGTCAGGGGTAGAGGTGTTCAGTGGCTAGGTTTCAGTGCAGGTCAGGGGTAGAGGTGTTCAGTGGCTAGGTTTCAGTGCAGGACAGGGGTAGAGGTGTTCAGTGGCTAGGTTTCAGTGCAGGACAGGGGTAGAGGTGTTCAGTGGCTAGGTTTCAGTGCAGGTCAGTGGGTTTCAGAGGTGTTCAGTGGCTAGGTTTCAGTGCAGGACAGGGGTAGAGGTGTTCAGTGGCTAGGTTTCAGTGCAGGACAGGGTAGAGGGTTCAGTGGCTAGGTTTCAGTGCAGGACAGGGGTAGAGGTGTTCAGTGGCTAGGTTTCAGTGCAGGACAGGGGGTAGGGTGTTCAGTGGCTAGGTTTCAGTGCAGGTCAGGGGTAGAGGTGTTCAGTGGCTAGGTTTCAGTGCAGGACAGGGGTAGAGGTGTTCAGTGGCTAGGTTTCAGTGCAGGACAGGGGTAGAGGTGTTCAGTGGCTGTTTCAGTGCAGGCAGGGGTAGAGGTGTTCAGTGGCAGGTGCAGGACAGGGTAGAGGTGTTCAGTGGTGGCTAGGTTTCAGTGGTGCAGGACAGGGTAGAGGTGTTCAGTGGCTAGGTTTCAGTGCAGGACAGGGTAGAGGTGTTCAGTGGCTAGGTTTCAGTGCAGGTCAGGGGTAGAGGTGTTCAGTGGCTAGGTTTCAGTGCAGGACAGGGGTAGAGGTGTTCAGTGGCTAGGTTTCAGTGCAGGACAGGGGTAGAGGTGTTCAGTGGCTGGCTAGGTTTCAGTGCAGGTCAGTAGGTGTTTCAGTGCAGGACAGGGGTAGAGGTGTTCAGTGGTTTTCAGTGGCTAGGTTTCAGTGCAGGTTTCAGTGCAGGTCAGGGTAGAGGTGTTCAGTGGCTAGGTTTCAGTGCAGGACAGGGGTAGAGGTGTTCAGTGGCTAGGTTTCAGTGCAGGACAGGGGTAGAGGTGTTCAGTGGCTGTTCAGTGGCTAGGTTTCAGTGCAGGACAGGGTAGAGGTGTTCAGTGGCTAGGTTTCAGTGGCAGGTTTCAGTGCAGGTCAGGGGTAGGTGTTCAGTGGCAGGTGCAGGACAGGGGTAGAGGTGTTCAGTGGCTAGGTTTCAGTGCAGGACAGGGGTAGAGGTGTTCAGTGGTGTTCAGTGGCTAGGTTTCAGTGCAGGACAGGGGTAGAGGTGTTCAGTGGCTAGGTTTCAGTGCAGGACAGGGGTAGAGGTGTTCAGTGGCTAGGTTTCAGTGCAGGCAGGAGGTGTTCAGTGGCTAGGTTTCAGTGCAGGACAGGGGTGTTCAGTGGCTAGGTTTCAGTGCAGGTCAGGGGTAGAGGTGTTCAGTGGCTAGGTTTCAGTGCAGGACAGGGGTAGTTCAGTGGTGTTCAGTGGCTAGGTTTCAGTGCAGTGCAGGTCAGGGGTAGAGGTGTTCAGTGGCTAGGTTTCAGTGCAGGACAGGGTAGAGGTGTTCAGTGGCTAGGTCAGTTCAGTGGCTAGGTTTCAGTGCAGGTCAGGGGTAGAGGTGTTCAGTGGCTAGGTTTCAGTGCAGGACAGGGTAGAGGTGTTCAGTGGCTAGGTTTCAGTGCAGGACAGGGTAGATGTGTTCAGTGGCTAGGTTTCAGTGCAGGACAGGGTAGAGGTGTTCAGTGGCTAGGTTTCAGTGCAGGACAGGGGTAGAGGGTTTGGCAGTGCAGGACAGGGTAGATGTGTTCAGTGGCTAGGTTTCAGTGCAGGATAGGGTGGAGGTGTTCAGTGGCTAGGTTTCAGTGCAGGACAGGGGTAGAGGTGTTCAGTGGCTAGGTTTCAGTGCAGGACAGGGTAGATGTGTTCAGTGGCTAGGTTTCAGTGCAGGATAGGGTGGAGGTGTTCAGTGGCTAGGTTTCAGTGCAGGACAGGGGTAGAGGTGTTCAGTGGCTAGGTTTCAGTGCAGGACAGGGTAGAGGTGTTCAGTGGCTAGGTTTCAGTGCAGGTCAGGGTAGAGGTGTTCAGTGGCTAGGTTTCAGTGCAGGACAGGGGTAGAGGTGTTCAGTGGCTAGGTTTCAGTGCAGGTCAGGGGTAGAGGTGTTCAGTGGCTAGGTTTCAGTGCGGGACATGCTCATCACTGATGGATGCTGTTGGAGAGCTCAACTCTTCCACTGAGGGTGTGACAGGATTTAACAGGGAAGACAAAAAACAATAACACAACAGAGTTAGACAGAAAAGCTAAGAATTTGTTAGTCCAAGCAAGGTAGAGGTGTTAATCCACCTCCTCAGTGGCTAGGTTTCGTCTCCTGTAGTTTGAAGAAATTCATTTGAATGGAATAGTAACGTAAAAATGATCATCTATCACCATTCACTGTCTCAATCTTTCAATCTATCCAACAATGTCACCAACTCACCAAGCTTCTAAATCACACATGTGTAGGTTAGTTCTCTGATCCTTTGGTTGAGTGGACAACATGTTAGTTCATACTGCAAAAGCTTTGATTGGTTGGAGGACGTCCGTCGGGAGGTTCTATGAAAGGGGGTGAGGAGCACGTGCCTCCTAGGTTTTGTTTTGAAGTCAATGTAGCCAGAGGAGGATGGAAAATAGATGTCCTCCGGCTATACCATGGTGCTACCATAGAGGGTGCTGTTGAGATTACTCTAGACCATTGCAAAACAGTGTGTTTTAATTAGGTATTTGGTGACATTTAATATATTTAGAGGTGTTCAGTGGCTATTTTATCTAGTTTTAAAAGGATTGCATTTTATATTATTGTTTGATTATTTCTATTTTTCTGAAATTCACTGAGAAGGATGGTCCTTCCCTTCCTCGTCTGAGGAGCCTCCATTGGTGTGTGTGTGTAATGTGTTAACAATAACTGTCTTATTACAGTAGGTCCAGACATCATCCCAACACATCCAGTCCTCTACCCTGTCCTCACTCTTCCATCCCATAGATGTTACCCCCTCTGTCCTCTTCTCTGAAATCATCCCTTTGCCTGGCTTGGACCACATAGATGGATCTTTGTTGTTTTGAGACAGAGGAACACATCTGCATGTGCACCCCACTTCGTCCATCCTTCCTTCATCCATCCGTTTTCCTAGTGACTGATGGGATTGAACTAAGTGTGTGGTTCTCTAATTCCCATTCTAACGGGAAATTATGCCCTTGGCGGTCTTCTTCACATAATCGTTTGCCTCTAGCAGACCAGAGAATTTCGCTGGCGTCCCTCCAACAGAACGGTCTGAGCGTCTGGGCCTGGGCTAACTCAAACCCCTGCCCACATCAGCCGCCTGCCAACAGACCTGTTTATCAATACTAGCAAAATGTGCCCATTCAAAACCCCCTTATTTCTAGAAACAAACACTCCGTCTCTGCCAGTCTAGCCCACTCTGTTATTGGCAGAGTATCTCTCTGAATTCAGGGTAAGATTTCAATTGGGCTAGATTGGTCTGCTGGGTTTTGCTCGATGGTAAAGAGCAACATAAAGCGTCCTTTGTATTTTGCTGCCAACACTTTTTTTTTTGTCTACACAACAGCCTTTTGCTTTTGCTTGTTTGGCATGGTATCCATTATGCATTCCTTACTTGAGGTACTTGGTACTGCCATACTTGGAATTTTGAAGTACGTCAGGACTTACAAGTCAGCTGTAAGTCCTGATGTCCAGTAAATCAGCCTATCGCCTCGTAATTCTCCATCAGTATTGGCACCCCTTTTTTAAAATAAAAGTAATAAAACAGATGTTCGGACCACTTTTATTACTTGATAATAAAATAAACCCATATCATAAATCTCCCACGGTAGAGGCCCTCGCTTCCCCAGGCACTTTATAAAATGTGGTCAGGGGAGTGATATTCAACACAGTCATACGGGTCATAACAGGACAGTTCAAATGTACAAATAAGTTCCCATGGCCAGAGTCTATGTTAACCGCTTGAATCCTAACCTTAACACGTTCCCTAACCTCAACTCTAAACCCAACCTCTGCACAGCACATCAAAACGAAAATGGAACTTTAAGGTGGACTGAAAAGGATGCTTCTTCTCACTAGTAATTTCCCCACTCTATCACCAACTGTCACGCCTCTGTCGAAGACGTTACTTTCAGAAGGAGTGGTTGTTTTGAATGAATGTTGATCACCAGTGTTCCAGTATTCTCATTGCAGTACTTAGAATTTACCACTGGGTGGCGCAGCCAGAACATTTGACTTCCATACAACTACAGGCTCCTTTTCACCACAAGAGGGAAGTGTCTCACTATCACAGAAAATCTAATACCACAGACAGAACGATGAGCCATATATTAAACTGGATGCATAAACGCGAAGCATCCGGTTGGCATTTCCACTCACTAGTATGGAAGCCCAGTGGCCGGCAATGGGAGAATATCAAGCGAGATGGATTTTGGCCGATATTCTGTTGATTTTTTCATCGATGAAACATGTTGATCTCCATACAGGTTTCTGCTTCCAAACTAAAATCTGTAACAAACAGAGTGGACTGGATTTTGCCAAAGTTTCAAAAAAAGCCAGAGTAGGCGTTCCCTAACTGAAATATGCAAATAACACCAAAAAGATCTCAGTAGCTGGTGTTTGACTCTTCCCACCTTCTTGCTTGTTCTGTACTCTGTGTGTTATGAACTTGAGTGAAGACCCAAAAGCGGTTTAACAGAAACAGAGTTCTTTTAATGAAAAACAGGAATGGCATAGATCCTCTTCCGACGTTGTCAATGGCACAATAGAATACCCGCAGAGAGGGTGACAAATGAAAACATAAAGTCCCTCTGAAGAATAGCTGGGTAGCGGCGACAGGCTGCAGGTCGCCCTGGGTCGGTGCGGGTCACAGAGGAACGGTGGTAGCTGATCACACGTAGCATATGATGAACTGGACACGGTGCAAACAAAAGATAGTTAGTAGAGTGCAGGATGCACCTGCCAGGCAGACTCCGACAGGATAGGACTAGGTGGAAGCAAACGAGACGATAGCTTGCTTCTGGCATGAGAAACACAAATGAGAATCTGACACCGAAAGTAGCAGGAACAGAGAGAGAAATAGAGACCTAATCAGAGGGAAAAAAGGGAACAGGTGGGGAAAGGGTGAACGAGCTAGTTAGGGGAGATGAGGAACAGCTGGAGAAGGAGAGAAAGAGAAGGTAACCTAATAAGACCAGCAGAGAGAGACAGAGTGAAGAGAAAGGACAGGAACAGACATAATAAGACATGACACTGTGATTCATTTGTTCCCGTTGGAAACGACAGGCTCTTGTCTATCTTGGGTTAGTTATAAAAACTCCCTGCTAATACTGTAGTGGAGGTGGTCCAATGGAATAACTCAAAGGCAAAGTCAAATTAGATTTATTTGTATGAATGGACTTACTTATCCAGCTTATCCAGGAGAGTGCAAGTCTTTTAGCACTGATTGGTGCTAACCATGAAATAAAATAACAAATTCCCCTAGTTTATAAGAATGTCTTGTGATTAACACGACAGCTTTTAGTCCATTGTTTAATCTTATGAAAACATCTTAATGTTAATCACTCTTAAATCCTAGAATTAAGAGGCTTTAACAATAACACTTGAACAATTAACTGTATTTGCCCTGTCTGTGTGAAATGATGTCATTCTTATTTTCTCATCTAATGGCGAATGAGCACAAAGAGAGAAAGCCCTATGATATGTAATGATGGATGAATAGGCATCATTCATCCACCTTTCCAACGTGATAATGAGGCTCACTGTTCCTAAGTTTGAGCAGAGGCTTGAACCATTTGTTCGATTTCAGAAAGAAAAATGCATTGTGTGATGAGTAGGTGAGTCATTTCTAGGTGAGAAAATTGCTTTTCCTTTCCGTTCACTTTTCAATTAGTCACACTCATGCCGCAAATGCAGCTCTGAAATAAAAAGAGGTTTAATTGAGTTGAAATGTGGGATCTGACACAAAGGAGAACTAGAGCCAATGAATTGTTATGTTTGGGGCCTCCGGTGGACCTGCAGGTGGACCGGCATACCAAACAAGGCTATTGGTCCAGGCACAACTCTATTTCTCCACAGTGTTCATAAAAAGGCAGATCACACATCAAGGTGCTGTGTTTACCATTATGCACTGGGATGTACTCGATATTAGGAATAGTTACTTTAGCACTATCTTTATTAATTTGTAATTATTGCTGTTGTACAGACTGTATATTGTCTCTGGATATTTCCCTGAAGGGTTGCAGCTATCTGTCCTAAAGAATTCAATTTGATTTCGACAATCCGGTAACACTGAGTCAGTCCACATCAGAAATGACAGTGGAAATGTATCTGGCCTTCTCAGAGTGTCGAAAAGAGGCTGAAGATGACTCTGCCTTTCAAGCAAAACCTGGCAGAGGCCATGTAAGGTGAGCACAATGTTTTGTGAGATCTATTTTCTCCTGTTTCATCTAATTAGAGACCAAGCTTTAAAGCAGATTTCTCACATCAATCACCCCACACACTGTGTGTGTGATGTAGTTAGTCTGTTTAGTCAATTTCCGGAGTGATAATTGGCAGTGCAAAGACACAGCCATGCTCCTACCGTGTTATGACTGTGGGGAACCTGGAAGGCCTCTGCCAACACACACGCACGCGCACACACACACACACACACACACACACACACACACACACACACACACACACACACACACACACACACACACACACACACACACCTCCGTTTTGTTACTTTCATGCCTAAGGATGTACACTATATTCTGCTAGGATTATGCTGTAAATAAGATACAACTTTAGGCAATTCCAAAGGAGATGTGACAAAATGACTGCCTGCTCTAATGAATGCAAAGCTGCAAAGTTAACGCCAGGCTGTCAGGTGCAATGACAAGTGATATTGGGCTCTCACTTTTAATTAAATCTAAATGTGCCTGCAGTCAACTGAATAATTACACCCAGGGAACTGAATTATCTGGTCAAAAGTTTGTCACAACAACTAAGTCTGGAAAGACAACTGGAACTCGGAACTGGCTTCTCACACTGAGAAAGAGAAAACAAAGTACAGAGACCTTTCAATGCTCTGCCTGTATTCAAAAAACAGTCATTATTATTATTATTATTATTATTATTTTTTTAATAAGATGGAACTACAGTACATGAAAAAAGTGAACATACTCTAGGACCCAAAATAACCCATCCATATACACAATTTCAGTAGTTTGTTAATGACAATACAGCCTAGCAGACTACCTGCAGATGATTCAGTGCTGGCTGACTTGTTTTGCTGATTGGGCTTCTGCAGGTGCAATGCGGTTACACATGAAATAACAAAAGCCAATTTCCCCTAGTGACCGTTCATATGAGGATTATTTATCAGTTATCATAGAGTAATAATGATTAGGCCTATATCACCTCTTTCTGCTGAGCGCACCAGGCAGGCAGGCAGGCAGGCAGGCAGGCAGGCAGAGAGGCAGGCAGGCAGGTAGAGGCAGGCAGGCAGGCAGGCAGGCAGGCAGGCAGAGAGGCAGGCAGGCAGGCAGGCAGGCAGACCGGCAGAGAGGCAGGCAGGCAGAGAGGCAGGCAGAGAGGAAGGCAGAGAGGAAGGCAGACCGGCAGAGAGGCAGGCAGGCAGAGAGGCAGGCAGCGAGGCTGAGAGGCAGGCAGGCAGACAGGCAGAGCAGGCAGGCAGGTAGAGAGGCAGGCAGAGAGGCAGAAGGCAGGCAGGCAGTCGGCAGGCAGAGGCAGGCAGGCAGGCGGAGAGGCAGGCAGCGAGGCTGAGAGGCAGGCAGGCAGACAGGCATGCTGAGAGGAAGGCAGACAGGCAGAGAGGCAGGCAGGTAGAGAGGCAGGCAGAGAGGCAGAGAGGCAGGCAGGCAGTCAGGCAGGCAGGCAGAGAGGAAGGCACAGGCAGAGAGGCAGGCAGGTAGAGAGGCAGACACGCAGGTAGATAGGAAGGCAGAGAGGCAGGCAGGCAGAGAGCCAGCCAGGTAGTGGCAGGCTCTCTGCTAGGCTATCTGTACAGGAAGCCAGCCACACAGGCAGCTAGGCAAGAAGGCGGGTAGGTAGGCAGGCAAACAGGCAGGCAGCCTCCTTGGGGACAGTAAATGCATGTTGGATAGTGGGAGTGAGACACAAGGTTATTATGATCTCTGGGATCAGAGGGCAGTGTACTGTTCTTGTGTTGTATGAATCTTTCAAAACCAAACTATAGGTATATAAATTAGTAACAGTTATTAACGGGGATGATGTTCCCTTTAGTTTTATGGAGATGCAGCTCTCTTTGGTACAGTGAGCCTAATAAGGAAACAATGTTTCATCAAAGTAAACAGAAAGGAACAGACTTAATTAAAAGCAGTTCAAAGCATAACACCGTTTGTTCCCTCTTTTCTGAATCACGTTTCTTCAGCATTTCTGCCTAGTTTTGCAATTACAAGCTTGTGAATTCTTCTAAAAACTGTTTTAACACTGCATTGGTTGAACACTGTTTTAACACTGCATTGGTTGAACACTGTTTTAACACTGCATTGGTTGAACACTGTTTTAACACTGCATTGGTTGAACACTGCTTTAACACTGCATTGGTTGAACACTGTTTTAAAGCTGGAAATCGTACTCGGTGAAACGGCCGCGTCCGTTTGCTATATCACAACAACGAAGAAGATACTTCAAACAACGAACACGGTTCCCCCCCCACGCGCGATAGAACACAGAGTATGTACTGGAATATTTTTGGGTCCACGATACTGATTGCTCCTCTCCTCCTTTTCATCAGCAGAACAAAAATCACGACAAATGCACTGAGGGCGAACAGTGTCACTGTTTCACCTTATGCCGATTTCATCTTTAACACTGAGTTGGTTTAACAGTTCTCTAACGCTGCTCTGTTGGGGATCCCCTCTCTCTGCAAGTTTGACATTCACAAGTTTGACATTCACTTCTTTGGGGAAGTGCTGAGTGCAGAAACTATTCCTGGCTGTAACAATGTAGCATCCGTCTTCACAGGCAGGTACTGGATTATTTATTCCTGTAACCCTGTCCCCCCCCCAAAAAATGTACTTCATAACCTTCCCAATGCACCTTTGAACAGAAGCGTAAAAAGCCTTAACACAAACTCCGAAGCAGACTTTGTGCAATTTTGCGAGAACTGCTTATCTTGCAATATTCAATATCCATAGCGGAAACGTATTGAAATAGTAATTGAGTCTGGAAAGGAAGTCCTTTCTCCTAGGAAGCTTGCCATGTCAGGGGCTAAGTCACATATCTTCATTATAGCTTATAGGATATTCGCTGAAGAATAGACTAGAGCAACACTTGGATGAGCTGGAATTTAGCGTTTTCTGTTTTATTGCTGCTGTATTATGCAAAACTCTCCTTTCTCAAGAGCCCCAGAACCTTTAAAAAGTGCATCCCAAATGACACCCTAATCCCTACGCAGTGCACTACTTTTGACCAGGGACCAGGGAATAGGGTTGCATTTGGGACCGCGCCTATTGTAAGCCATGGGGATATTCTAACAAGATGATTCAATGAGTTTCCTGTTCCCATTCTTCTTTCCTTTGTCTGAACACATCCAGGTCTCTGTCCCAAATGGCAGACTATTTCCTGTACATTCTGTAGGGCACAATTTTTGACTAGAGCTCTATGGGTGCTGTTTGGGACGCACACAAGACTTAGCCTATTGTTTAACAAGGGCGATAATCTACACAACTCAGACTATGGAACCATGGGCTTCCAAGTCAAGTCGTTCATTAATTCACGTACCGTATCCTCTTTTACTGGAATTAGCTACAACTCAAAGAGAGTGAGGTAGCTACATTGTTCAAAAGAAATTCTATGTGTTTCCATCGTTGGTGTCTTTAGGAGAGTACAGTCGCATGCCGCGCTCATCCACAGAGAATGCTAGCATGTATTTGCATTTTATGCCATTTTGTCGACAGAAGGAGAAGAGATGGGAAAAGTCACCAGCTTTGGCTTTGCCATTGTTCAAGCTTCACAGAGCAGTCGAGATGAAATGAATTTATGTTGATGCCTTCAGGGCCATATCAAAGTATGGCTTATTGTCGCCATAAAAACAGTATGTTCTCCGCGCACCAAGGCCAGGAGGAAAGCTGGGATACAATTGCAAGAGAGAACAGGATGGGTGTCTTTTGAACTGTTATTTGATTCCTAATAATAAAAATACATTGAACGTGAAGTGCGGCTGGTTGCTGGTTGCAAGGCTGACTTCCTGATGATTGCCTTTCAAGCGCCTGGTGCTTGTGTTTAGCTGTCTAGGCCAGGCTATGGCTTCAGTGACCCTGGAATGACTCTTTTAGAAAAGTTGTTAATCTCCTTGAGAGGTGTCAGTGGCCCTGCTGAAGTCACGGCCGAGTCCCTATTCCCTATTTAGCATCCTATTCCCCCATAGGGCCCTTGGTCAAAAGTAGCCTAGTGCACTAAATAAGAAATAGGGTGCCATTTGGGGCACTTGTTTTGTAAGTGTTTTCCTCCCTGATCAATAGGATTTGATATGTTGTCGGTGAGGACGGCAGTTGGATGGATGTCTCAATGGCGTTATTGTCTTTACCTCAATCAGACAGAGCACTCGAGCTACTGCACTCAAACACGCTGAGTCACTGGCTTTGAAGTTGGACTTGATTAGAGAATTGAAGGAAAACTCTGTTTGGAGAAAGGTTAGAAATTGTCCCATACTTTGATTAGGAAGACAAATGGAAATAAATACTTTCAACTTGCAATCAAATGGCCAAAAGTAAGTGCTCTTTGCCAGCTCGTAGATCAGGTGATGTATGATCTTGAGATTGGCTTGTATTGTCTTGTATCCCAACCAAGAATAATATGCAATTAGAGTAAAATGATTTCCCAGAGGCACAATGGTTTTTTGCAAAGTGTGCTGGCTCAGCTCTGCAGGAATGTTTCTGGGGTTGTTGGAATTGCATTAAACCCACATAGCGCTGCCTGGCGCTACTCAAGGATTCAGAACTGCCCTTTAGCAGCCTCGGGCACTGCATCGCTCTATTCTAGCTTGATGAAAATAGAAAACACAAAATCCTCCATAAGCTTCTAAATCTCATTAACACACACTATTGAAGTGCAAACATTTGCCCCTATATCTTGGTTTCCTGAACCCAGATGTTGTGTTGAATAATCCGATTTTTCGACTGGGTGTACAAGTAAACTCTGAATTGGGAAAAAAAGTTTGTCCGATTTAATCCATGACTGTGAAAATGTATCAAATGTGTAGCTTGATACATACCCACACTTTATCGAATGGCATTTTCATGTGATAAAACAACAGACATGCATTATCTTCAACATAAACTTGACCACATTTCGTCACCAATACAGTATTTTGGGATGTTAATACTTTGAGCATGCACTACCGTTCAAAAGTTTGGGGTCACTTAGAATTTCCTTGTTTTTGAAAGAAAAGCAAAAAAAAAAAATTGTCCATTAAAATAACAAACTGATCGGAAATACAGAGTAGACATTGTTAATGTTGTAAATGATAATTGTAGCTGGAAGTGTTTTTTTTATGGAATATCTACATAGGCGTACAGAGGTCCATTATCAGCAACAATCACTCCTGTGTTCCATTGGCACGTTGTGTTAGCTAAGGTTCTCATTTTAAAAGGCTAATTGATCATTAGAAAACTATTTTGTAATTATGTTCGCACAGCTGAGAACTGTTGTTCTGATAAAGAAGCACTACAACAGGCCTTCAATAGACTAGTTGAATGTCTGGAGCATCAGCATTTGTGGGTTTGAATACAGGCTCAAAATGTCCGGAAAAAAATAACTTTCTTCTGAAACTCGTCAGTCTATTCATGTTCTAAGAAATTATGGCTATTCCATGCGAGAAATTGCAAGACACTAAAGATCTCTTACAACACTGTGTACTACTCCCTTCACAGAACAGTGCAAACTGTCTCTAACCAGAATAGAAAGAGGAGTGGGAGGCCCTGGTGAACAACTGAGCAACATCAGCAGTGATGAGGCGACTCTGGGATGCTGGCCTTCTAGACAGAGTTCCTCTGTCCAGTGTCTGTGTTCTTTTGCCCATCTTAATCTTTTCTTTTTATTGGCCAGTCTGAGATATGGCTTTTTCTTTGCAACTCAGCCTGGAAGGCCAGCATCACGGATTCACCTCTTCACTGGTTCACTGAGGTTGAGACTGGTGTTTTGCTGGTACTATTTAATGAAGCTACCAGTTGAGGACTTGTGAGCCGTTTGTTTCTCAAACTAGACACTCTAATGTTACATAGGTATTCAGACCCTTTGTTATGAGACTCGAAATTGAGCTCAGGTGCATCCTGTTTCCACTGATCATCCTTGATATGTTTCTACAACTTGGTTGAAGTCCACCTGTGATAAATTCAATTGATTGGACATGATTTGGAAAGACACACACCTGTCTGTAGTTGACAGTGCATGACAGAGCAAAAACCAAGCCATGAGGTCGAAGGAATTGTCCATAGAGTTCCGAGACAGGATTGTGTCGAGGCACAGATCTGGGAAAGGGTACCAAAACATTTCTGCAGCATTGAAGGTCCCCAAGAACACAGTGGCCTCCATCATTCTTAAATGGAACAAGTTTGGAACCAACAAGACTCTTCCTAGAGCTAGTCGCCCGGCTAAACTGAACAATCGGGGGAGAAGGGCTTTGGTCAGGGAGGTGACCAAGAACCGGATGGTGACTCTGACAGCACTCCAGAGTTGCTCTGTGGAGATGGGAGAACCTTCCAGAAGGACAATCATCTCTGCAGCACTCTACAAATCAGGCTTTTATGGTAGAGTGGCCAGACGGAAGCCCTTCCTCAGTAAAAGGCACATGACAGCTCGCTTGGAGTTTGCCCAATAAAAGCCCCTAAAGGACTCTCAGACCATGAGATTCTCCAAGATTCTCTGGTCTGATGAAACCAAGATTGAACTCTTTGGCCTGAATGCCAAGAGTCACGCCTGGAGTAAACCTGGCACCACCCCTACGGTGAAGCATGATGCATCATGTTTTGGGGATATTTTTCAGTGGCAGGGTCTGGGAGACGAGTCAGGATTGTGGGAAAGTTGAACTGAGCAAAGTACAGAGAGATCATTAATGACAACCTTTTCTAGAGCACTCAGGACCTTAGACTGGCTTGAAGGTTCAACTTCCAACAGGACAACGATCCTAAGCACACAGCCAAAACAATGCAGGAGTGGCTTTGGGACAAGTCTCTGAACATCCTTGAGTGGCCCAGCCAGAGCCCGAACTTGAACCCAAGACCTTTAAAATAGCTGTACAACAACTCTCCCCATCCAACCTGACAGAGCTTGAGAGGATTTGTAGAGAAGAATGGGATAAACTCCCCAAATACAGGTGTGCCTAGCTTGTAGTGTCTTACCCAAGAAGACTCAAGGCTGTAATCACTGCCAAAGGTGCTTCAACAAAGTACTGAGTAAAGGATCTGAATACTTATGTAAATGTGATAGTTCAGTAAAAAAATATATACATTTGCAAAAATGGATAAATAACTGTTTTTGCTTTGTCATTATGAGATTTTGTGTAGATTGATGAGGGAAATAAAGCTGTAGAATAAGGCTGTAATGAGGCTGAAATAGCCAATCCACTAATTTGAAGGGGTGTCCTCATACTTTTGCATATATAGTGTATATACTATATGGGCAATACAAAAATAAGTGATCTAATTATTTTGTCTCTTCGTAGCAAAATCTGCAGAGCTGAGATGGTTGTAGATGACCATCATAGGCATTTCCAATTCCATGGAAAATATTGGCCCTGGTTTAGAAATGGAACAAGATCCTGTTTCAAATGAAGTATCCTTCTTTCTATTCTTCCTTGTCCAAAATCTCTAGTTGAACCTGCTCGCTTTGAGAGTCACCGCCATACTTGTCAACAGAATCACCACAGTCGGCCTCGTTGGTGTGGTAAGTGCCCTTATGCTTGACAATGTAGCGCAGTACCAGCAACGCCAGGAGCAGCGCCAGGAGCAGGGCAAAAATGACTCCTGGGAAGGGAGAGAGACGAGGTAGAAATGAGACCGACTGAGAGAGGAGAATGGTCTCTGAAAATATAGAATACTCTTTCAAAGTGTAATACGTTTTTTCCGTAAGACACGTTATCATAGTAGTAATCGTGAGCGAGAACGTCAAAGCGACATTCTATTTGTATATTTTAGTTAACTGATTTCAGGTGGGTTGGGTCGACAGGTAGCCTAGCGTTTAAGATGGTTGGGCCAGTAACCGAAAGTTCGCTGGTTTGAATCCCTGAGCTGACTAGGTGAAAAATCTGTCGATGTGCCCTTGAGCAAGGCACTTCCTGTGAGTTTCTCTGGATAAGAGCACCTGCTAATTGGCTTCAAATGTAAGTAAAGTTCATGGCTTTTCTTTGATAGAGTAAAAATAGATGGCAGAATGTTGTTTCCTCCGCATGACTAGGGAAACTATAACAATTAGGTAGGAGAAACCAGAAACATTGAGTGGAGGACTTTCCATTTACGTGATACTCATGACATTGGCTCCATTCTCAGACTATAGAAAGAACAATAATGCTAACCACATCTGGATAACCATCTCTAAAGCTTAGGAGTTAGGCCGGGTTTAAAGTATAGCGCCTCGTAACAACTGCTCATGTAAAAATGCCTTTATAAATACATTGTGATTGATATATTTCTCACCTCCGAAAATGGCTTCAAAGGATCCATCCTCTACGTGGGCGGCTCTCACTGCAATGACACCAGAACAAACAGACAACACGATAATGACATTAGAGAGACAGAGCCTTGTAGTCAATACACAGACATGTACAGTACCTACTGGTTTATCGTTACATTTCCCTTCAGATTTCACCATACCGTCATTACACTAGCTTGTTTGATGCTTGCTTGCATTGCTTATCTCTGTAGTTTGACTCTGGTTTACACTATACAGTACTGACAGAGTTGTGTTTACAGTATATGATATGAGTTTGAGTGCAGCTATACTGTTTTTTTTTTAAATTATTTTTTAAAATAATTATTTATTACAAAAAACACAAGGAAGGAGTAACATTAAAGTATTAGAACATGAAGGACAAACAATACAGCATCAAGACACTATCAAACATGTATCAGTCTTTCCGCAACAGAGCCATCCTTAAGTGTGAGGGAACATGTGCATGATAGTGATATAAAATATATGTCATAGTTTCCTTTTTCATGATCACAATCTTGTGAAGCCTGAACCCTCCAAGACCCCCCCTCAACCATTCGAGACCCCTCCCACAGTCCCCCCCCCACCCCCGGAATAAAAAAAATGAATTCCATTCCCCACCCCCTAGAACTCCTCAATGCAGCTATACTGTTGACTTTAATCTCCTGATTATCCTGTGTCTGAAGCGTGGAGGCAGCTTGATGTACAAGTACACCCCCTGGACAGGACGCTAGTCGAGCGCAGGGCCTGTTGACTGAATGTTATTCTCTCACTAAAACAGTGACAGGTAGAAGGTGCCTTTCTACCTGTCAAAAGAGGAAGGGAAACTAAATAAAGAGTGATGAAGGAGATGCTAAGTATAAGTTATTGCAATGGAACAGCTGTCCAATCCACCTTGACTTTAATCTAGCCGGGGGGGGGGGGGACACACACTCCAATCAGCTCAATGTGTGTCAGCTCAACCTATCTTACAGTGCATCACACACACACACACACACACACACACACACTTCCCAGAACAACTTGCAGGGAAAAATGTCACCCATTTCAAAAGTGCCAAGTAAAAAACAAAAATAAGTGTGCTGGGAAGCAAGTGTGTGGTTCTTCAGTACCTCATTAACGCTTAATTACCTGCTTCATCAGAGGAGTAAGTCTATCATTAATGATTAATTCATCATTTTTGTTAAAATGTGCAACCCCTTCCAAGGTTGCGTCCCATATGGCACCCTATTCCCTCCATAGTGTCCTACTTTTGACCATGGCCCCTGGTGCTCTGCTCAAAAAGTAGCACACTATATAGTGAATGTTGCACACACCAAGTCATTATCAAGATACGTTCACCGATAACCACCCTCCCTGTACAGGGGCACAAATGTGGTGGATGACATGACGGAGGTTGAGCTGAGAGTGGGAGGTTGCTGCATTCAGAAGACTAGCTACCCGGGGTGTAAGAGGGGAAGAGGTGTTAGTAGTGTGTGTGTGTCAGTACTGAGAGAATACATGTTTGAGCAGGGAGAGGAGAGTTCACAGGCCTTATTAACTCTCACTATTTGAGGTCAGAGACAGGATGGTAATTGAGACTGAGGCATGTAGGCTTCAGGGAAAGGCTGCTCGTGCTCGCTCTCTATCTGTTCACACCCAGCCTTGTCATGTCCATATCCCCCTGCGTGTTCTTACAACATCTGTAGCCTAATTTGAATATCTCTCCCTTTTTATATTTATACATACACTATATGACCAAAAGTATGTGGACACCTGCTTGGGCATTAATATGGAGTTGGTCCATATGAGTGAAAAGATCTTGGCCTTTTTTATAGGTAATTATTACTGTCTTCAGAAATCACGCATAGATAAAGACAGAAGGGGCAGAGAGAGAAATGCCAACATGTTGTATACTTCAAAGTGTACAGTACAAATACACTAAATATACAAAAGAGTATGTGGACACCCTTCAAAGTGGATTTTGCTGTTTCAGCCACACCCATTGCTGCCAGGTGTATAAAAGAGAGCACACAGCCATGCAATCTCCATAGACAAACATTGGAAGTGGAATGGCCTTACTGAAGAGCTCAGAGACGTTTGGCACCATCATAGGATGCTACCTTTTCAACAAGTCAGTTCGTCAAATGTCTGCCCTGCTTGAGCTGCCCCAATCAACTGTAAGTGCTGTTATTGTGAAGTGGAAACGTCTTGGAGCAACAATGGCTCAGCTGCGAAGTAGTAGGCCATACAAGCTCACAGAATGGGACGGCTGAGTCTGTCCTCGGTTGCAACACTCACTACTGAGTTTCAAACTACATCTGGAAGCAACATAAGTACAATAACTGTTCGTCTGGAGCTTCATGAAATGGGTTTCCATGGCCGAGCAGCCACACACAAACCTAAGATCACCACGCATAATGCCAAGCGTTGGCTGTGGTGGTGTAAAGCTCGCCGTCATTGAACACTGGAGCAGTGGAAACGTGTTCTCTGGAGTTATGAATCACGCTTCTCCATCTGGCAGTCCGACGGACGAATCTGGGTTTGGCAGATGCCAGGAGAACGCTACCTGCCCCAATTTCCTAGTACAAACTGTAAAGATTGGTGGGGGAGAAATAACTGTTTTTCAAGGTTCGATTTAGGCCCCTTTGTTCCAGTGAAGGGAAATCTTAACGCTACATCATACAATGACATTCTAGAGATGATTCTGTGCTTCCAACTTTGTAGCAATAGTTTGGGGAAGGCTCTTTCCTGTTTCAGCGTGACAATGCTCCAGTGAAATAGCGAGGTCCATAAAGAGAAGGATTGTCGAGCTCGGTGTGGAAGAACTTGACTGGCCTGCACAGAACCCTGACCTCATCTCCATCGAACACCTTTGGGATGAATTGGACGCCGACTGCAAGCCAGGCCTAATCACCCGACCTCTCTAATGCTCTTGTAGCTGAATGGAAGAAAGTCCCTACAGCAATGTTCCAACATCTAGTGGAAAGCCTTCCCAGAAGAGTGGAGGCTGTAATAGCAGCAAAGGGGGACCAACTCCATATTAATGCCCATGATTTTGGAATGAGATGTTCGACGAGCAGGTGTCCACATACGTTTGGTCAGGTAGTTTATCTTTGCCAAAGGCTGTATTACCGAAGTATTAGCTCCTTTGTGCCAATATTTTTGTTCATACCATTTGTTTTAATTTCCTTTCTTTCTTTTTTTTTGGTGGGTATTAAAATGAGAATTAGGATGATGCCACCCAATCCCTTTAATAATGCCGCTTCCTGAATCCAAGTGTTTGACATTGTCACGGGATTCTTCCGTCGAAGGAGAGGTGGACCAATACGCAGCGTGGTGAAAGTTCATGGTTTTTTAATGAGAAAAACTATACATGAATAAACTACAAGACAATAAATGTGAAAACCCAAAACCAGTCCCGTGTGGTTTAAAAAAAAACTGACACAGGAGACAATCACCCACAAACCCCAACACCAAACAGGCTACCTAAATATGGTTCCCAATCAGAGACAATGACTAACACCTGCTTCTGATTGAGAACCATATCAGGCCAAACACAGAAACAGGCAAACTAGACACACAACATAGAATGCCCACTCAGATCACACCCTGACCAAACAAAACATAGAAACATACAAAGCAAACTATGGTCAGGGTGTGACAGACATGGGGAGGGGACCAGTAACTTTATGATCAAACTTTATCAATGTCTCGTCCAAATATCATAAAATCTCATGCAAAAAATGATTTCGACCATTCATGACCTTTAAAAACACAAGCAGAAGTGACCATTTCATTCAGCGCTAATGGGAAGTTTTAAGACAATCTGAATGGTAATGCAGTTGACAATGGAATGGGTTTGAGAGCCAGAAGTGCAGTCAGTCTAGCCATGACACACAGTGCTCATGGAAGAGAGATGTGCATTTTGTGCCGGTTAATCTCATATTTAGAAACATAATATGATGAATCGTTTCATTTGGTTAAAACCAAACATTGCCTACCCTTCCCTTTTAATCAAGACTGGTTTAGCAACAACTCATAGGTTCCCACTCTTCTGGGAAGGCTTTCTGATCTCAAATGTTCTATGTACATAAAAAACTGCTTATTATAGTGAAGAAGGTAAACTACAACCAAAAAGTAAGAAAAAAACTGAAAAGTAGTGTAAGCATAAAAAGAGGCAAGTAGAAAATAGGGACATGTCAAAACAGGGCAAAACAAGAGATGGACACACTGGACAGGACAGGACCGTACAAGATTAAGCAAGACTAGTGGATAAGCTGCTGGTTTGCATTGGGCGTTAACACTTTCTTAGAAATGATATGTGATCCACCGAAATAGTGTTCACAAAACTAACACCCATAGAGTGTTGGTCCCTGGTAGGAGGTGCCATTTTGATGTTGTCTGGGTCACTTTTTGGGTCGATTGTTAATGAAATCAATAGAAAGTGTTGTTTGTCCTTGGACATAGAGGAAACACAGGTGGACGTCATCATCAAAGTCATTTAGTATGCAGAGTGATGCAGGGGATGCAGGAATGGTAATATGGAGGATGACTGAGGGAAAGCTCAGAACTTTTTTCCCCCAGTAATTCTGAATGATGGGACAAAACCAGAATGCGTGGAGGTGAGTGTCAGGAAAGTATTTTTTGGCAGACTGGACACAGAGGTGAATCGACAAGCCCCATCAGGGACAGAGTTCTAAAGAAATATGGAAATATTAATAAAAAGGTGCAATGTTGGCAATATATTTGTCCGCCACTGTAGACATCTTCACACTTTGGTGTAGACAACGTGTTGGCATTTCCCCACCTTCTGTCTGTATCAATGTGTGATTTCTGAAGACATTAATATACTTACCTAAAAAAGCGTCTGAGTTTGTTTCAGTCATATCTGCAGAAGTTGTTGTCAGAACTCCTGCGAAAGCAAGCACATAGTAAAAAGATGCATTAGCTACGAACACAAAATACCGTACTGTTGAAGAGACAAACGAAAGCTCCATTGCACTTTGCATAACCCCACCTGAACAACCCCAAATACAGTGAAAATGTTCTGTGGACCAATGAAAAAAAAAACATGGGGGAGGTTTGATAATGTTTTGGGGTTGCTTTGGTACTGGGGGCCTTGACTATGTGCAAGAAAAGTCGTTGGCAGTTGTCACGCCCTGACCTTAGTTATCTTTATTATTTTGGTTATGTCAGGGTGTGACGAGGGCGGTATGTGTATTTTTGTCTTCTCTAGGGTTTTTGTACATCTATGGGGTTTTGGTTTGTCTAGGTATATATATAGGTCTATGGCGGCCTGAATTGGTTCCCAATCAGAGGCAGCTGTTTGTCGTTGTCTCTGATTGGGGATCCTATTTAGGTTGCCATTTTCGATTTTGGTTTTGTGGGTTATTCTCTATGTGTAGTTGCCTGTCAGCACTCGTGGCTGATAGCGTCACGGTTGTTTTGTATACTTTGTTCAGTGTTTCTCTTTCATTAAAGAAGAATGTGCCTTGGTCTCCTCGTTATGACGAACGTGACAGCAGTAGTAGCCTAAAATCAGTTGGAATACCAGATTTATATTATGCTTTCCTTTTTTACCTTCAAGTTTACTATTTAAAAAAAATGAATCTATGGCATTATTTAGGATGCTTAATCTTTGGGAAAGGAGTGCTGCTTGCGGGACACCGACAACATCCGGTGAAACTTCAGAGTGCAAAATTAAAACGACAGTATTATAAATATTTAACTTTCATAAAATCACAAGGGTAATACATCAAAAATAAAGCTTAACTTCTTGTTAATCCAGCCACTGTGTCAGATTTCCAAAAGGCTTTACGGCGAAAGCATACCGTGCAATTATCTGAGGCAGGTGCGACATGAAATTTAAATGTTGTATTTATTTCACCTTTATTTAACCAGGTAGGCTAGTTGAGAACAAGTTCTCATTTGCAACTGTGACTTGGCCAATATAACGCATAGCAATTCGACACATACAACAACAGAGTTAAACATGGAATAAACAAAACATAGTCAAAAATACAGTAGAACAAAAGAAAACAAAAAGTCTATACACAGTGAGTGTAAATGAGGTAAGTTAAGGGAGGTAAGGCAATAAATAGGCCATGGTGGCAAATAATTACAATATAGCAATTAAACACTGGAATGGTAGATGTGCAGAAGATGAATGTGCAAGTAGAGATACTGGGGTGCAAAGGAACAATATAAATAAATACAGTATGGGGATAAGGTAGGTAGATAGAAGGGCTGTTTACAGATGGGCTATGTGTATGTGCAGTGATCTGTGAGCTGCTCTGAAAGCTGGTGCTTAAAGCTAGTGAGGGAGATATGAGTTTCCAGCTTCAGAGATTTTTGCAGTTCATTCCAGTCATTGGCAGCAGAGAACTGGAAGTAAAGACGACCAAAGAAATAATTGGCTTTGGGGGAGACCAATAAGACATACCTGTTGGAGCGCGTGCTACGAGTGTGTGCTGCTATGGTGACCAGTGAGCTGAGATTAGGGGTCAGAAGTATACAGAATGGTGTCGTCTGCGTAGAGGTGTATCAGAGAATCACCAGCAGCAAGAGCAACATCATTGATGTGTACAGAGAAGAGAGTCGGCCCGAGGATTGAACCCTGTGCCACCCCCATACAGACTGACAGAGGTCCGGACAACAGGCCCTCCAATTTGACACAGCGAACTCTAGTAGTTGGTAAACCAGGCGAGGCAATCATTTGAGAATCCAAGGCTGTCAAGTCTGCCAATAAGAATGTGGTGATTTACAGAGTCGAATGCCTTGGCCAGGTCGATGAAGACGGCGCACAGTAATGTCTCTTATCGATGGCGGTTATGATGTCGTTTAGAACCTTTAGCGTGGCTGAGGTGCACCCATGACCAGCTCTGAAACCAGATTGCATAGCGGAGAAGGTACGGTGGGATTCGAAATGGTCGCTAATCTGTTTGTTAAAACCTATTGGGGCAAGGAGTTCCCGTCAGGAAAGTCCACCCCCCGTTCAGCTGAAAAGGTGGCGCAGGGAATTCAAAAATATTCTTTAGAAATATTTAACTTTCGCACATTAACAAGTCCAATACCTCAAATGAAAGATAAACACCTTGTTCATCTACCCATCGTGTCAGATTTTTAAAATGTTTTACAGCGAAAACACAACATATATTTATGTTAGACCACCACCAAACCAAAGAAAAAATGCAGCCATTTTTTCCACCCAAAGATAAAATCACAACAGCAGGATTAGAAATAAAATGAATCACTAACCTCTTGAAAATCTTCATCAGATGACAGTCATATGACATGTTACACAGTACATTTATGTTTTTTTTCGATAATATGCATTTTTATATCCACAAATCTCGGTTTACATTGACGCCATATTCAGAAATTCCTCCAAAATATCCGGAGGAATTATAGAAAGCTACGCCAGATAACAGAAATACTCATCATAAACTTTGACTAAAAATACATGTTCTGCATATAATTAAAGATACACTGGTTCTTAATGCAACCGCTGTGTCAGATTTTTAAAACCTTACGGAAAAAGCCTAACATTGCAATAATCTGAGACAGCGCTCAGATGTAACCGCCATGTTGGAGTCAACAGAAATACGAAATTACAACATAAATATTCCCTTACCTTTGATGATCTTTCATCAGAATGTAGTACAAGGAGTCCTAGTTCCACAATAAATTGTTGTTTTGTTCCATAATGTCCAATACTTGTGTCCAAGTAGCTGCATTTGCTATCACTTTCAGCTTACGTGCCCAAAAACTGACTGCTGGTCCAAGATAACTCGCACGAAAACTTCCAAAAGATATATTCCAGGTCGAATAAACTGATCAAACTAAGTAGAGAATCAATCTCAGGATGTTATTATCATATATATCCAATAACGTTCCAACCGGATCATACATTTTCATCTGGGGCCGATTGGAACAGCCGTAGCACTCACAGAGATATGCGCCACAGCAAAATGGCATTCTGTTGCGACACTGACTATTTTCCCTCCAATTAGGTCAAAGTTCACAGCAAATGCTCCATTACACTTTCTACTGAATGAGGATATCTAGTGGAAGGCGTAGGAAGTGCTTCCAGATCCATATCTTGTTGGGAAAGGAGGGGCGATGACGTCAAAGTTGCCTCAACTTTGGAAGATTGCCTGCCCTATGAGTTCTGTTATACTCACAGACATAATTCAAACAGTTTCAGAAACTTTGGAGTGTTTTCTATCCAATAGTAATACTAATATGCATATATTAACAATCTAGGACAGAGTTTTATGCAGTTCACTCGAGGCACGCAATTCATCCAAAGTAAAAATACTGCCCCCTATCCTCAACAAGTTTTAACGCCATAAGCCTACAGGTTCCCAACTGGGAACTACACCCCCCCGTTCAGCTCAAACGGTGGAGCAGGGAAAGCAAAAATATTCTTAAAAATATTTAACATCCACACATTAACAAGTCCAATACCTTAAATGAAAGATAAACACCTTGTTCATCTACCCAGCGTGTCAGAGTTTTAAAATGTTTTACAGCGAAAACATAGCACATATTTATGTTAAACCACCACTAGGAAAGCATACAATATGTAGCCACATTGCCTTGCAAAATAGCACAATCACAAACGCAGGATTAAAAGAAAAATAATTCACTAACCTTTTGAAAATCTTCATCAGATGACAGTAATAGCACATGTTACACAGTACATTTATGTTTTTTTCAATAATATGCAATTTATATCCATAAATCTCAGTTTACATTGAGCCATGTTCAAAAAATGCAACAGAAATGACCGGTGAAATTATAAATAGCTCCGGCAGCTAACGCCAGATAACAGCAATAAACATCATAAACTTTGACTAAATATACATGTTCTACATATATTTAGAAAGATACACTTCTTCTTAATGCAAACGCTGTGTTACATTTATTTTTAACGTTACAGAATTCGTTCACTATTCAATAATCTGAGACGGCGCTCAGACATTAGCATTATTTCTCTGCTATGTTGGAGTCGACAAAAATACAATTTTATAACATAAATATTCCCTTACCTTTGATGGTCTTCGACAAGAATGTCATGGAAGGAGTTATACTTACCTAATATAACGTTTGGTTGCTGTTGGTGTGTCTATGTATTAGCAAATGCTAACATCTTCAGGTGAATTACCCCAAAAAGGACTTCTGATCACGAACAATTGCGCATCAAAACTTCAAAATTACATATTATATGTCGACTAAACTGGTCAAACTAAGTGCAGAATCAAGCTTTAGGATGTTATTAACGTACAAAACAATTGGCGATTAAATCAAACATAATGAACTCTCCTCAAGCAAGCTGGAACAAAGAGACCCTTTTCCCAGAGCGCGCTCCTAAAAACTCGTGACACCTCAGTATTTTGCCCGCCAAGCAGTCAAAGCTCGTGCTATTTTCTCCGTTCCACGTCTCATTGAAAGACAAGAGCAAGCTGAAGAAATAGAAACTGTTCCGAGATCCGTAGCTGGTTGGGAAGGGTGGGGGCGATGACGTCAAAGTTGGAGCAACTTTCTCTGGTGTGAGAGAGAGTTTGGGAGAATGGCTGCCCTGTGAGTTCTGCTTTACATACAGACATAATTCGAACGGTTTTAGAAGCTTTAGAGTGTTTTCTATTCAATAATAATTATTATATGCATATATTACCAATTTTTGACAGTTTTTTTTCCAGTTTACTATGGGCACGCAATTCCTCCAAAGGGGGCAGTATTGGGCCTAGCCTTAACAGGTTTTAACTTGGCTTTCGAAGACCTTAGAAAGACAGGGTAGGATAGATATAGGTCTGTAGAAGTTTGGGTTTAGAGTGTCACCACCTTTGAAGAGGGGTATGACCGCGGCAGCTTTCCCAGCTTTGGGAATCTCAGATGATTCGAAAGAGAGGTTGAACAGGCTAGTAATAGAGGTTGCAACAATTTTGGCAGGGCACAGCTGGGTGCAGAGGGAGGTCTATAGCAAGCGGCAACAGTGAGAGACTTGTTTCTGGAAAGTTGAATTTATAGAAGTAGAAGCTCGAATTGTTAGGATACAGACTTGGATAGTAATACAGAACTCTGCAGGCTATCTTTGCAGTAGATTGCAACCACGCCCCCTTTGGCAGTTCTATCTTGGCGGAAAATGTTATAGTTAGCAATGGAGATTTCAGGGTTTTTGGTCTTTTTCCTAAGCCAGGATTCAGACACGGCTAAGACATCCGGGCTGGCAGAGTGTGCTAAAGCAGTGAGTAAAACAAATTTAGGGAGTAGGCTTCTAATATTAACGTGCATGAAACCAAGGCTTTTACGGTTACAGATGTCAACAAATGAGAGCACCGTGGGAGTGGAGCTAAGCTCTGCAGGACCTGGATTAACCTCAACATTACTAGAGGATTATTGGAGAAGTAGGATAAAGCTACTGCTAAATGCTATACAAACTGGCCGTCTAGCACATTCGGAACAGAGAGTAAAAGGAGCAGGTTTCTGGGCATGATAGCACAGATTCATAGTGTGCATAGTGTACAGACAAAGGTAAGGTAGGATGTGAGTACATTGGAGATAAACCTAGGCATTGAGTAATTATGAGAGAGATATAGTCTCTAGAGACGTTTAAACGAGGTCATCGCATATGTAGGATGTGGAACAACATGGTTGGTTAAACCTCTACTGACTCCCCATCCCGCATGCGGGAGCGTAATCATCGCATGACACTATATTGAGACACAGTTTAGCCTTTTGTTAATCACCCTGTCATCTCAGATTTTCATAATATGCTTTACAGCCAAAGCCAGACAAGCATTTGTGTAAGTTTATCGATAGCCTAGCATAGCATTTTGTCCAGCTAGCAGCAGGTCACTTGGTCACGGAAATCAGAAAAGCAATCAAATTAAATTAAATTGTTTACCTTTGATGAGCTTCGGATGTTTTCACTCACAAGACTCCCAGTTTGATAGCAAATATTCCTTTTTTCCAAAAAGATTATTTTTGTAGGCGAAATAGCTTGGTTTGTTCTTCACGTTTGGCTGAGAAATCGCCCGGAAATTACAATCAAAAATATTCCAAATCAGCTCCATAATATCAACAGAAACATGGCAAACGTTGTTTATCATCAAACCTCAAGGTGTTTTTCAAATATCTATTCGATAATATATCCATCGGGACAATTCGTTTTTCAGTAGGACCGATTGGAGTAATGGCTACCTCTTTAATTTACGTGAGAATCTCTCTGGGGGCATCAGGTGACCACTTGCGCAATGTAGCCGCCTATGGCTATTCTTCAACATAAATGCATAAAACTACGTCACAATGCTGTAGAAACCTTCAGGAATACGGAGAAAGCGTAATCTGGTTGATAGCCCATTCACTGCTCAATAGGGACTCATTGGAATGCAGCGCTTTCAAAACATGGGGCACTTTCGGATTGGATTTTTCTCAGGCTTTCGCCTGCAGCATCAGTTCTGTTATACTCACAGACAATATTTTTACAGTTTTGGAAATTTTAGAGTGTTTTCTATCCTAAACTGTCAATTATATGCATATTCTAGCATCTTGTCCTGACGAAATATCCCGTTTATTATAGGAACGTTTTTTTCCAAAAATGAAAATACTGCCCCAAGTCACAACAGGTTTTAAGGCATATTGAGCAGGGCTAGAGGCTCTACAGTGAAATAAGACAGTAATCACTAACCAGGACAGTAATGGACAAGGCATATAGATATTAGAGAAGCATGCGTAGCCAAGTTAACATATGGGTCCAGTGAGTGGTTGGGCTGACTGGGACACGGCGATTCAGACAGTTAGCAAGCCGATGCTAACATGCTAACCGTTAGTAGGCTGGGGCTAAACAAGCTAGCAGTTATCAGACTGGGGCAGACAAGCTAGCAGTTAGCAGATCGGGGCAGGCAAGCTAGCAGTTAGCAGACTGGGGCTAGCAAGTTAGCCTTTGGGGGGGGCGTCGCGATGGGGGTAAGTCTGTTTTTGCCTCTTCGTGAGGTGACGTCGATAGACCAGTCGTGGAATTAGTAGGATTCCAAGTAGCTCTAGGTAGCTAGCAGGCCTAGCAGGTTAGCAGAATGGGCCTTCAGCGGGCGTGACGCCTGAGGGGCCTGTTGGAATCCTCGGGCAGATTGTCGGTATTCCAGTCGTATAGGATCGGAGGGGTTCCGTGCCCCGTACCTGCAGTTGAAGGGGTCCGGATATTGTAGCCCAGGAGTGGGCTTCGGTGGTAGCCCAGGAGCCGTGTCCGGGCAAGCTTTAGGCAAATTGGTGCTCTCTCCGGGATGGAAACGCTAGCCAGGAGTGGTCACCTGGGATTGCGGTTAGCTAGTTGTGAAGATCCAGGTGAAAATCTTCAGAGTTTGCGGTAGGAATCCGGGGATATGGAAAGAAATAGGTCCGTTAAGCTCTGGTTTGAAAGCGAGAGCTTTCCAAGCTAAAGGTTAGCTGATGACCGCTAGAAATGGTTTGCTAACTGATAGCTGGTAGGTAGTTAGCTGGCTAGCTTCAGTTGAGGGATTCCAGATCCGAAGTAAATAGAAATACTTTAGAAAAAAGCAGATCCACGCCACATTGGGTGAGGCGGGTTGCAGGAGAGTATTTAGAAGTTGAGGATTAGGAAAATATTTTTAAAAGATATGCGAAGAAAAAGATGTAAAAAGATATATACAAGGGACACGACAGGACAAAAGACAGAGACGTCTGACTGCTACGCCATCTTGAATGATCTTCTGTCGGCACTCCAAAAGGTCCCAGTTACATCACAAATGGTCCTTTTGTTCGATAATGTCCTTCTTTATATCCATAAAAACTCAGTTTAGCTGGCGCGCTTCAGTCAATAATCCACCCAGTTTCTCTCCATCAAAATGAATCCCAAACTTTACTAATAAACTTTTCCAAACAAGTCAAACAACGTTTATAATCAAACCTTAGGTACCCAAATACGTAAATAAATGGTACAATTTAAGACGGAGAATCGTTATTGTCTTTACCGGAGAAAAATACCAAAGAATGCGCTCTCATTCACACGCTTGGAAACACTACAGCCGAAATGGGAGTCACCTAGAAAAACTACAATTTCTGGCTAATATTTCCAAAAACCAGCATGAAACTCTTTCTAAAGACTGTTGACATCTAGTGGAAGCCCTAGGAACTATATAAGTGATAGCCATTGAAAATAGTGGTAGGCTGATTTTTTTGTTTGTTTTTGCGATGGTTTGTCCTCGGGGTTTCGCAATATCAGTTCTGCCATTTTGTTCAATGCTGGCTGGAGACCTAGCTAGCCAGTAAGTAGCTAACACCAGACACAGATGAAAGGGGAGACATAAGTATCTTTGCCATAGATGAATAGTGTAAATTTTTTATTAGATTTGCTGACACCCTACAGTCAATCACCAGTTGAGTAGCATTCTAGCTATATAAACCACGCCCCTCCGCAAACACGCCTTCTCCAATGTGGATTACAAGGTGGTACTTATTTAAAGAAGGGTTATTTGACTCATATCTGCAGAAGATAGGTACATTAGTTACAAACGCAACACAGTACAATTCTTTTTCAGAGACTGAACAAGTTACCGTACACTAGAGCTTAGGGCTAAGAAGATTAATCAGTAGAACAAATAGGGAAGTGTCTCTCCCTTCCCCTAAGTGTGGGACTCTGCTGGTTCCCCTTGCTGCTGAGTTATAGCATCCCAAATGGCTCGCTATTCCCTATATAGTGCCCTACTTTTGACCAGGGCCCATAGAGCTCTGGTCTCAAGTAGTGCACTAAATAGGTAATAGGGGGCCATTTGGGACATAACCACAGTATGCTGTATGCATGCCTCTTCTACTGTTTCTGTATCCAAAACATCTGTTTCCCCAAGACAGAGCAGAACTCCATTCACAGGATGTCCCCCCTGGGAGGGAACAAGTGGCACTGGAGCCCAACCAGGGGGACTGAGCCAGTAATTGGTGGCATGGCACAAAATAGACTCCACAGCCCCACTGACTGACTGATACAAATATTTGTATGCGGACTAAATGTGTCCGAGAACAGAATAATTTCCCAAAAGGAGAGCTAATCGATTACCAGAATGCTGCCTGTATAGCTTTACTCTGTAGTGATGCTGGACGGGCGGGCAGGTGCAGGCAGCGATTGGTTGAAGAGCATGCATTTAGTTTTACTTGTATTTAAGAGCAGTTGGAGGCCACGGAAGGAGAGTTTATGGCATTGAAGCTCGTCTGGAGGGTTGACAAAGGGATGATGGCTGACTGTAACATTCCCCCATATATCCCTCTGATGTTTCCCCTCTCTCTGACCTCCCCTCAGCTGCCCAGGGGTATAGAGTGGTTGATAGGGCAGGCAGGGGCCAAAATGACGGTAATTTACATTTATTTTGTTTTGAAGCAGCAGTCCTTGGAGAGGAGGTTGAGATGAGATGGCTTTGTAGTGAGATCATTTGGGGCTCTGGCCCAGCGCTCTGTAGTTAATGAGGTCCAGACAGAGAGCCTCATATGAAGGAGAGCGGTGTAATGTACTGTAAGTATGGGCTTCCTGGTGCTGCAGGGGCAATTCACTTATTGTTATGGCTTTAAGAGGTTGGAGAAGTATATTATTGCTTGTAGGGATATGGGCTAGAGGGCATCTGAGGGGGTTGTTCAGCTAAGATAATGTTCAGCTGATTATAATAAGGACATCTATGCATTCATGTGGGTGTCAGAGAAATGGAAAGAGCGAGAGAGATTTGCTGAAACAATAATGTTTGCCATTTGGGAGTACTTCTCTATTAAAGTCAACAACACTATCTTAGACCCTTTCCCTATACAATTTCCTACAGCATATTTAACCATTCTAAAGCAAATGTTCTCCCCATACCCAGTTCCGTACATGATGGCCACATGGGCTTCGTCCGCACGCCAGATGTTCTGGAGGAGGATTAGTGTAGAACTGGTCTCAACACACAGTCCCATCCTTTCCTCCTCAATGACATCATCCACAATGCAATAGTACAGTCAGAGCCCAGTGCAGTAAGTGGGCTAGGCTGTAGTATACTGTATGGCCTATGTATCTGTACTATATAAGTATCACTTATGCTATAGTTACTCAATCCTATCTTCCCTTCTGCTATGGTGACTGTCCCTATAATGACTGCCCCAAGGGCAGCAACATCAATAGTATCTGCCCTTCTCATGAGAGAAGGTTGTTCAAACGTTAAAGCATTTAAAAGCATCGCAATGGTCTTTTCCAGTGAATGGATGATGTAACAGAACATTTGAATCTGGCTATTGTATTTGGATCAACATAACGCCTATAACTTTTGTGAAGGAGCTACCTATAGGTGTGTGGCAGTTCCTTTATCAAAGGCTACGACACCTACAGCAATCCATGCCCTGATTAAGATGGCAGCAGCTCATTCTATCTCCTCCTTCTCCCCTAGCTTTATAAATGTATTTCTACTCTGATTTCCCAGCTGTCAAAGCAGCAGTTCGAGGCGAAGGCCGTGTCGCAGGCACTCTTCCAAGACATGACTATGGTGCTGCTCTGAGCCAATGAGGTGACCTTGAGTTCCCTGCCTGGTCTACTGGGCCCGGGCCGTTTGACATGCCTGACAGATGCTTTATTTCCTCTCATTAACTTGTGAGAGGTGTGAAGAGAGAAAGAGAAGTGGGGGGGGGGAGAGAGAGAAACCCCGTTTATACCTGGTTCTAACTTGCGTCCTGATATTGTCCACATTCTGATTATGCCCTTATTTTTAGACAGATGTAGATGATTAAGCGATGCATTGGGATCTGATGGCGATCAGATCATCCTGACCACCTCCGGAGGTTGTCAGAAGCATTATGTCTGGAAATCTTACCAGTGTAGACCAATCTGGATAGTGAACCCATTTCATCCATCATCATCCCGGCCTCTAGAATCATTGACAGGTGACACCATTGACTTATTGCATCAATATGTGTCTTAAAATGAATATATATTGAAAGAATAACTGTCAAATAATTTGCATACAGGGAGGGGCCAGGATATCTGGTCACAATGCATGCACAGTGTACATGGATAAGAGACACATCTGTGGGCTACAATGTGGGCATAGTCAGAATGTGGATAAAATCAGGACAAAGGATGCATGTTAGAACCAGGTATAAACACGGCTAGAGAGAGTGGAGAGAAGGGGGGTGGGGGATAGGGCGAGAGAGGAAACAGGTCTAATTTGAGGCAGTGGACCCAGACTTGACTCCTCAGGTTTAAACCTCGGTGAGTCATTGAGCTGGTGCAAGATTACAGGCAGGAAAGACACTAACGAGACTGAATGATTATACTGAGATGTTTGAGTAGCCTTTTTAGATTTGTACATGTACACAATTGAAAATAGCAGATTTTGGCACTGATAAGCAGACAAATTGAAACACAGTGTCTGTACAATAGCATTCTATATATGACGTCGGAGCTCAGAGCTTCACGGCGCTGTATGGGTTTTGACTGATGAGCCTATGTTTTTCTATTGTAACGATAATTTGCAGTGGAACACGCACCTGAATGCACTCTCGAACTCCTTTCTATGCGCACCAAAATGGCGAGTTCTCTGACTTGCCCTGTGAACACTGTATGATCTTGTTTTATAACTTGGCAATAGAACAAGCTTTCAAATGATTCCCACCTGACCCAGATTGCGATTTATAATGGGCCTTTCTTGGATTGCGTAAACAACCAAAGGAATTGTGTGATGGTGGGGGATGCAGGGCTGAGTTCCAAACAAAACAAACATGTGCTTGCTCTAGGCCGCTTGGAGACACCATTTAGTCCTCTCACTCAAACCCTTGTCATTTTTTTGTTGTCTTATGTTGCACCTACTCCACATTTTACAGGAATATTCTTATCATGTTACTGAATGTATCCAGAGTATTTTCAGATTTCGTTATCAACAAATGTGAAAAGTGAAAAGTACAATAAATGGCCATAAAAGCCAACAGTGATGATCCATGTGAACGTGCCTCCACTGAGGATCCATGGTACATCACCGGGCCAAGCTTCCTCCAGTGAGGATCCATGGCGGTGTCAGAGGAAGGCCCAAAAATTATCTAGACCAGTGATGATCCATGCTTCCACGCGGCAAGCCTACCAGTGATGACGTCATCGTCAGAAGGCATGGACCCGCAGTGTGGTAAGTGTTCAGATAAAGGATCCAAAACTCCGAACAAAATAACAAAGAGCCTCCAGCAGGTGAACAGAAACTAAACAGAAAATAACTACCCCGGTCCGAATGATCCCCAATCAGAGACAACGATCTGCCTCCAACCACACCCGGAAGCCACCAGTGACGGCCTCTCCAAAATAGAGGAGCCTCTATGGCCAGGGCGGTCCCCAGTCCGGCCACAAAGCCTGACTCTAAAGGGGAGGGTCCCAGTCCGGCAGCCTCCAGCGGTTCTGGTCCGGACCCCCTCCACCCGCAGATCCCTCCGCTTTGGTGGCGGCCCTGGTGCATGGACCTTCACTGGTGGCGGCCCTGGTGCATGGACCTTCACTGGAGGAACCGGGCCGCAGATGATTGGTGATCTGCGGCCCGGTTCCTCCAGTGAAGGTCCATGCACCAGGGCCGCCACCAGTGAAGGTCCATGCTCCGGACTGGAGGCCGCCAGGCCGGACGGGGGATCTGCGGGTGGACTGCGGGGGATCTCACTGCAGGTCCGGGCCATGGATCATCACAGAGGCCGCCATGGATCATCACTGGAGGGATGCCATGGATCCTCACTGGACGTGCCATCCCCTAGAGTCAGGTTTTGTGGATCATCACTGGAGCTTTTGGCCATGGCATCACTGGGGGACGGGAGCTGGAACAGGTCTCACCAGAATGCCAGGAGACATACAGGCAGTTTTTATTCTCTATTTTGGTTAGGCTGGCACAGGATGCACTGGGGCTATGATGGACTGGAGGCAAAGTGCGGAGCCAGCTCAAGCATGGACCTGGAGTTTCTTCTTCTATGTTGGTGAGGTTACCACCGGAGGTCTGGAGGCAGCTGTCTCATCCTGGCTGGATACCTCTGATTGGGGATCATATATATGTTGTCCTTTTTTGTTTGGGTTTTGTAGAGTAGTTATTTTCTGGTTTAGTTTCTGTTCACCTGACAGGACTGTCCTGGCTGAATTCACTCTTTGTTAGCACGGTTATTTTGCTTCCACAGAGCGTTTTGAGCTGTGATGAACACTTACCACACTGCAGAACTGGATAGCATGGTCCATGCCATTCCCCACTAAGACGAGGAGTTGGCTCAGGTCTGACACTTGGACCTAGACTTGGGGCTGCCTCTGGTACCGCTTGCCGTGCGTGGTAGCAGAGAGAACAGTCTATGACTTCCGCCTGTTTCCATGGCAGGGTCTTGTATGATAACCTCCTCCCATGTTGAGGCCTTGACTCTTCTGACACCTGCTCCTCCTGGTACGCTATAGGTCATGAATGGCAGGAAGTTCTGTCACGTCTCTCGTCAGAAGTGATGGACAAAGGCAGTTATTATGAAATTATTAGACCAAAAATGAGGACACAACAGTTCACCTGACAGAGTGAATCCAAACATTACACTGTTGATTTTATGTGCATTTTACATTTATTGTACTTTTCACTTTTCACATTTGTTGATAACGAAATCTGAAAATACTCTGGATACATTCAGTAACATGATAAGAATATTCCTGTAAAATGTGGAGTAGGTGCAACATAAGACAACAAAAAAAATGACAAGGGTTTGAGTGAGAGGACTAAATGGTGTCTCCAAGCGGCCTAGAGCAGGCACATGTTTGTTGCACAGTCTATGCACAGTCACTTTTAATAACTTTATCTACATGTACATATTACCTCAATTACCTCGACACCGGTGCCCCCGCACATTGACATCAACTCTGTACCGGTACCCCCTGTATATAGCCCCGCTACTGTTATTTACTGCTACTCTTTTGTTATTTGTTACTCTTATCTCTTACTTTTCTTATAGGTATTTCCTTAAAACTGCATTGTTGGTTAAGGGCTTGCAAGTAAGCATTTCACTCTAAGGTCTACCTACACCTGTTGTATTCGGCACATGTGACAAATACAATTTGATTTGATTATCTCCAAGCGGTTCGCTTTAAAATTGCTACCATGCTTATGCATATACTTTCTTAAAATTAGACCTATCCATGTAGGCCAACTCCCATGAGTGTAAAGGGTTAATTAACACAGAATGGTAACATAAAAGTGAGATTTTTGACAGGAAGGCAAGTTAGGATCCACATACTACGGTGGTAGTGGATGTGGAATTTATCATGTATTTTAAATATTATTTTAAACCTGTTGTGCTTTTTTCTTTTTACTTCAGTTAGTTAGAACACAATTGGTTGCAAAAAGTTCTACTTGTCTTCAGTCCATTAGCTTGATGCATGTAAAACTATGTTTTAATACCTGACGTTCAGTACTGCTCTCTTGGGAACAACACAACTTAGTTTTAGACACATTTGTAGCATCTAAGTCAACAGGAAACAGATGCATAAAGGATACAGAGTCACACACATACTGATCAACATCTGATTGTCTCACCTCAATGAACTCTCCCTCACAAAAAAAATACAAAATTACTGCATGACAATTCTACTCTAACCAGTGAGTGCATTCTATAATGATCTCTTTGCGTCTTCACTGTCTCCCAAGGCTGTTATGACAGTCCAAGGCATGCTGCGTCCCTTTGGTATTCAGGCAGCAGTGCCTTCCTCTCAGACAGCATCACGTTGAGCCTGTCGTATTGGCTCGTCAACAACAACAGCAGTACAGAGTCACTTCGATGCAGACACACGGATCCCGTCACTGAAGAGGGGAGCGAGTTAAGGGTTTAATTTGGTCACTTTGGCTGGTGTGACATGCTGTGTTGGATGGCACTGTGATAGCTATTCTTTATCAAACAAACCGAGGGGAATATGAGTGGAGAAGATTCTCAGAGGAATGTTTTCATGTAGACAGCCTACATGATGAATGTCAGTGAGAGAAAGTGACTCTGTCCTTGTTGTAATATAATCTCTTCATAACACCGGGTTTAACAATGACGAAGCTTTGTCAGTTATTTGTTCAAATTCAGTTCAAATGTGGTCTAAAATGGTTCCAAAGATTTCACGAGAGAAACAGAAAGACACATTTGTTTCTTTTCAAAACTGTCTCACAATATTTTCCCTACCCTTTATAAAACAATGAGAGCACAACTACCTCTGTTCCTTCAGTATACATTTACTTCTGTGTTTTGGGTCGTTGTCCTGTTGCATCACCCAACTTCTGTTGAGCTTGGCAGACATTCTCCTGCTAAATGTCTTGATAAACTTTGGAATTCATTTCCCCTCGATGATAGCAAGCTGTCCAGGCCCTGCGGCAGCAAATCAGTCCCAAACAATGATGCTCCCTCCACCATACTTTACAGTTGGGATGAGGTTTTGATGCTGGTGTGCTGTGCCTTTTTTTCCGCCACACATGGTGTTGTGTGTTTCTGTCAAACAACTCAATTGTAGTTCCATCTGTCCACAGTAGTGCAGTGGAACATCAAAGTGCACTTTTGCAAACTTCAGACAGCAGTGTCTTCTTCTGCAGCAATGTTTTTGTTGGACAGCAGTGTCTTCTTCTGTGGTGTCCTCCCATGAACACCATTCTTGTTTAGTGTTTTACGTATTGTAGACTCGTCAGAAATGTTAGCATGTCCCAGAGATTTCTGTAAGTCTTTAGCTGACACTAGGATTCTTCTTGACCTCATTGAGAATTGTGTGTTCTCTTGCAGTCATCTTAGCAGGACGGCCACTCCTAGGGAGGGTAGCAACAGTGCTGAACTTTCTTCATTTATAGACAGTGTCACGGTCGTCCTCCTCTTCATCTGAAGAGGAGAGGCGAGAAGGATCGGAGGACCAAAATGCGGCGTGGTATGTGTTCATGATGAATATTTAATTAAAGAAAGTACTGAACACTGAATACAAAAACAATAAACAAATAACAACTGTGAAGCTATAAATGAGACCTGTGCTGACACAAGCAACTAACATAGACAATCCCCCACAAACAAACAGTGCAACCCAGGCTACCTAAGTATGATTCTCAATGAGAGACAACTAATGGCACCTGCCTCTGATTGAGAACCATACTAGGCCGAAACATACAAATCCCCAAATCATAGAAAAACAAACATAGACTGCCCACCCCAACTCACGCCCCGACCATACTAAATAAATACAAAACAAAGGAAACAAAGGTCAGAACGTGACAGACAGTTTGTCTTACCGTGATGACTGACTGATGAACATCAAAGCTTTTAGGGATACTTTTGTAACCCTTTCCAGCTTTATGCAAGTCAACAATTCTTAATCTTAGGTCTTCTGAGATCTCTTTTGTTTGAGACATGGTTCACATCAGGCAATGCTTCTTGTGAATATGAAACTCACATTTTGTGAGTGTCTTTTATAGGGCAAGGTAGCTCTAACCAACATCTCCAATCTTGTCTCACTGATTGGACTTCAGGATAGCTGACTCCTGACTCCAATTAGCTTTTAGAGAAGTCATTAGCCTAGGGGTTCACATACTTTTTCCAACCTACACTGTGAATGTTTAAATGATGTTTTCAATATAGACAAGAAAAATACATTAGTTTGAGTGTTATTATTTTAAGCACACTATGTTTGTCTATTGTTGTGACTTAGATGAAGATCAGATCAAATTTGATGACCAATTTATGCAGAAATCCCGGTAATTCCAAAGGGTTCACATAATTTTTCTTGACACTGTATATATATATATATATATATATGAATATATATCTATATATATATATATATCATGCAAGTTCTGCACCAATACACATGTAGGATCTTAATTTGAGTCAGTTTGCTACAGCAGGAAAATAATCCTGCATGAAATTATAATAAATGGAGGAGATGGAGACATGGTCTGAAAAAAGGAATAAATCCAAAACTGAGGCTTGAATGCAAAAGAAAGATTTCATGTAATTTAGTAGACACTCTTCTCCAGAGCAACATAGAGGAACAATTATAGCAAAGTGCTTCGCTCATTGGCACATTGTTAGATTGTTCACCTAGTCGGCTTTGGGATTCAGACCAGAAACCTTTCAATTACTGGCCCAACCCTCTTAACCGCTAGTCTACATGCCACACAGAAAGCTGTTAATTTGAACATCATGGTTTCTTTAAAAAAATCACAGGAGCAATAATTTATTATATTTCTCTGTTCTCTTTTGTATATTATACAGATCACTAGGTCCTGACTACAGGTTCTCTGATGTATTTTCTTGTTTGATCATGTGACATGTAATTATCCTTGAAATTAAAACAGGTGTGTGTGCCGACCATTTATACGGAGGTTGGCCTGAGACCCAAACTTCTGTTTAGATATTTTGGGCACAATGATGTTCAAATTAGCATCTTTATTTTGCATTCAAACCTTAGTTTTGGATCTCCTCCAGTATTCTTATTTGAACGCCTACGCACCTGGAACCAACACAATTTAGTAGTAACCTTTAAAGAGCGCAGACGGCCTCCTATCATTTAAATATCATAATTAATAGACATTGTTGTAGGGGTTGATACATTTTTTTGTTATGGAAAATCATGTATGAAATTTCAGTGGAAATTACAAGCTTCAGAAGCCTTTTAAAACCTTCTGTAAAAAAAAACACAAAAATTAAGCCATATCCATATAGGCCAATTCCCAAGAGAATTGGCCTATATACTCAATACTACAAGTTAAGTATAATAAACACAAAAGGTATTACATTTCCTGCACTGCAAGGAAGTGCTCCTGCAAAAGGGTGGTCAAATTAAGATCCTACATCTGTATTTATCCACACGGTTTTCAGATGCTCAGTATGTGAGGGTGCTCTTTTGTGTGTGTGAGTATATGTGTGTGAGTGAGAGAGATAGAGTGCGAAATTGAGCTGCTACCAGTCAGGATGTCCTTATCAGGAGAGCAGGACCTGTGGTGCTAGAGGTGTTCTTACCCAGACCCCTCTCTGGGTTTGCGGCTGGCTGATAAACAGACACTCCCTATAATCTGTAGGTCCATAGGCTGAAACCTCTCTCTCTCTCTCTCTCTCTCTCTCTCTCTCTCTCTCTCTCTCTCTCTCTCTCTCTCTCTCTCTCTCTCTCTCTCTCTCTCTCTCTCTCTCTCTCTCTCTCTCTCTCTCTCTCTCTCTCTCTCTCTCTCTCTCTCTCTCTCTCTCTCTCTCTCTCTCTCTCTCTCTCTCTCTCTTCTCTCTCTCTCTCTCTCTCTCTCTCTCTTTCTCTCTCTCTCTAGAGCTCTCTCTCTCTCTCTCTCTCTCTATTATCTTACTTCTCATACAATCAAACTGTAATTAAATAACCTGCATGCAGTTGATTACTACAAAATACTTCCACAGGGTATTTGGTAGCATTCTTTATCATGTGATGAAATATTCCCAGTGAGATTGATCACAGTAGCCATATCATTCATATGGTCTGTCTTCTCTTTTGGGGGTGTTCCTCTCCCCATATCACCAGAGGACCATCTCTAGGGCAACCTCCAACCTCCTCAGTCACCTGCTCTGGGCTCTGAACCTCTAACAATATTGGCATAGATTCTGTGTGCATCCCAAATGGTACCTGATTCCCTTTGCGGTGCACTACTTTTGACCAGGGCCCATAGGGTGCCATTTGGGATGCACACAGAACAGTGTGGCATTTAATTAATATACCTGTATTTCCTAATGGGTTTGCATAGAACGTGCATAAAACATTACTTAGGAGGATAGTAGTAGGATTGCGCGGGATCCTTTTATCTACATAAATATTTGTTTTAGGTTTTGTCCAAGAGGACACAAGCCTTTGGATTAGCTTTGTCTTCACAGCTGGTCCAAGCCAAGTTTGTCCTCTCTTGTCTAGTCCAGCACTTCCCTAAATACCACTGGAGAGTACTACCTAGTAGGTCTATGGTTGTATCACGTGTAGAGGAATGTGGTACACTTACCAGCTCTGAAGGGTTGTGTGAAGTGTTCTGTGAAATTCTGTGTGACCAGATGGGTGACGACCTCAATGATTCCTTGTTCGAAGGATTCTGGCGATGTCATGGTTATTGCTGGACCTGCTGTGGTTGATGCCTTCATGATGATGTCAGTCAGTGCTGGATTTACATGCAGAGAAATAGTGAACGTGTTATTTCTTTAAATTAAACATAGCTGCCTCCTCTTTGACATGTACAATATCTCAGGTGGTTAAGTATTTTAGAGCAGTTAACAGAGTGGAGATGTTCTCATACAGTCAAAGTGGGCATTTCACTATTCAAAACCACACAAATGACACCACTGACTACATGCATTGTCAGGGTTATTACTCAATCTGAAAATCACTGATATGACAGAATTAATCCAGATATTATGGACGTTGGCTTGAAGCTCTCTTCACTTTTCTCTCTCTGTCCTTCACACAGTGCAACTTGTCTACAAAGTCTGTCATAGAACGACAATACAAACTCCTTAATAGAAACGATAAATGTCAAGAAATGCAGAACTCACCAATTCCAAGTCAAGCAATACGTTTTCCGTTAACTCCCTTTCCTTGATGAATTTGTGCAACTGCTTTGCTGTTAAGTTGACAGTAGTGTTAAGTTGGAGACCCATGCGCAATGTGTTTTTTTCTCTCCCTCCCTCAAATGGGTGTGGGCCACATCTGTTGCTCTGTGAGCTGATCTGCTAATTCCCCTGGTAGACATGGTCTCTTACGTAGCCATGAGTTAAGCATGCAGGCCCCTCCCTTTTACAAATGGGCCACAGCTGCTGAGTGATTGTCTCACACAATAGAACTGGCTGGGATAGGGTTATGGATAGGTCTCGGGGATAAGGAGGAGTGGAGGCACACACAGGAAGCCCGGGGACCTACTATTGGGTAGAGTGATAGTGTCACACGGATAGAGTCCTGGGATAGAGTAAAGGCTAGGGTTATGGAGGGGAGGGAGGGAGGGAGAGAGAGAGAGAGAGACATACACAGGAAAACTGAGACCTATTGGGTGGACTGGCGGCAGGTAGTCTAGCAATTAATAGAGTTGGGGCAGTAACCAAAAGGTGTCTGTTTTAAATCCCAGAGCCAACTAGGTGGAAAAATGGTCAACATTGTCCTTTAGCAAGGCACTAGTTGATCTGGATAAGAGCATCTACTCAATGACTTAAATGTAACAGCTAGGCAGTGGACAGCTAGGCAGTGTTAAGACATGTAAAGAACCTGACAGACTCTTAGAACTAAGCTGAATCTCTCCCTCAAAACTAGATAGAACAACTAAGTGTTATTGCACATGGTTACCCTCTGTGACTGCTAGTTGAGTATTGTTCTAGCAGTCAGGGTAGGTGATCTGTAAACATAATGTCTTTTTAATCGCCACCCTTTCTCAGTGAAACTGAAACTAATGTTGGTTGTCATGTCTGCCGATGCTAAACAAACCGTTTCTAAGGAGGGCCAGATGGTGCTCAGTTGTATAGGCAATTACATGATTACAAAGACAAACATTTACCTGTGGAATGGGCCTACATACTTAACAAAGATGAAAATGCCCACTTGGCAGGTTTAATCACAAGTGTGTTTACTCATATAAATTGTCTAATATACATTTTAAACTAATTCCATTACCTACATAATAAGTAGCCTACAGACTAGAATTGAAATCCAGTTCCGTATTTGACAGGCAGAAGAAGGCGGCATAATCACATCAACGTCTTGATTGGCTGACTATGCAGTTCAGGCTGGATTGGACAGTGTTGTGTTGTGTTGCGTTGCGTTGCGTTGCGGTGTGTGTGTGTGTGTGTGTGTGTGTGTGTGTGTGTGTGTGTGTGTGTGTGTGTGTGTGTGTGTGTGTGTTGATGCGTGTGTTGTGGAGTTCCCCTTGTTGTTTCTTGCCTTTGTGGGACATTCAACCACAACACTCAGCCTGTCATTTCATATGACCTGTGCTTGATGAGAGCCTGGCCACCGCTAGGCTGCCAGAGCATCGAGGTCTTGAGGGTAAACGTCACAGCTGAGAAAATATTGAGGAGGCTCGCTCCCTCCAGGGGAGAGTGGCTTACTACGGTCTTCACCAGAATCGATTACACAGTAAGTATTACCTACTTTGAAGAGTATCTGTTATCAAGCTGAAAATGACAAGATGTTCTGATTACTGACGATGGCACGGAGAAGAGGCTGTGATGGGGTAGTTAAGCGTTAGAAAAACATCTAGTCCTCTTTGTACCTGAGCAATTTCAAGACTGGTAATCAACATACGGCACGAAGAGGTGCCTCTTCACAGTCAATTTCTCTGGATTACTGCATTGAAAAGAGTCTTATTAGGAAGTCATTCTTTTTGCTAGATTTACTTAGATGTTGTCAAAAACACTATACAGCTGTAATTAAGACAGCTGTATAATGTATAATTGTAATTATTCATGATCTCTTCACACCCATGCACGGCCACGCACTAGGTTGAGATACACTTGCCTCTCCTAATGTTGTGGCTGGCTGGATGTGCAAATATGCCATGACAGGCAATTTACTGCATGGAAGCGGTGAGAGACAGAGCAGAATATTATTGTCCTCCCACACAGAGGCTCAACTTCCTAGCCTACCTTACAAATAAAGGTTTTCTTGTGTTTCCCTTTAGCAAATAGTCTTTGGTTTAAACAGCTACACCCATTGAAGCTCAAAGTACTTCCTTATCAATCTCTGTTCTCCATGAGCTATTTCAGGACCAGAGATGACACAGATAATTCTGACATTCCATCACAAGGGTTAGAGTTAGCCCTTCGGTCCTAGGAAGAAATCTCAAACCCTCACCCAGGAGCCTGAAAGGTCCCACTGATCACTGTTGTTGTCGTCTTTATTTGACAAGTCTCAAAGAAATTAGCCGCTCGCTAGGAAATTGATGCCATGTGGCTCTGGTGTGAATGGAGTGTTAAGTGGCACAGCTACAGTAGCTGAATCTTAGGGATATTTTTCATGAGTGTCCCTGGAGAAAGATCTGAGGGTCCATGTTTGGCTACAGGCTGTGAGTGACAGCTGGTAATTTTGTTGGCCAAGTTGTTTATGCCTCTGACCCGACTGTCTGCTGCCCGCACCCTGACTTAAACGCTTTAGACATGCCTTATTTGTTTTCCGGTTATTTTTAGGTTTCATATCCTGTCTACAAGGTCGGCACATTCATCAATGCCCATTTTTTTCTCTCCTTTTTTTGTCAGTCTTTTAAACCCATTACATTCCACGTTAGACTTTTCCTCATTCCGTAATATCACTCAAAGAGGCCAATGTATTCTGTTAGTTTGCAAACGGAAGTAGAATTGAAGTAGTCACATTTGCCCTTACCCTCATCAGTCTGTGGATAGGTAGATGGATAGATTGGAAGCTTATGGGAAAGGTTAACCTGGTGTAATGAGGGAGCGGAGGAGAGCAGGACAGAGAGAGCGCAATGCATAATGGATGCTGGTTGCTGCATCATTACAGTCAAAGACTAAGTGCCATGCTGTTCTCCTCTTTCACTCAGTCTAGCAACTGACTGAAAATGGCCTACTAACAAGCTATGAATTCATAACTTTTACTGGGAAAAACACAATAAGTTCCCGACTGCAATAAATGTATGTAATAAACAAATGAATCTATTTTTGCAGTCATGATCATTCCTTTAGATAGTAGCTAATCAGACAGGTGGAGAACTGGGGAAGACAAAGCTCTCAGGTAATGTGGCATCGTCATCTTCAACATGTCTATCTCTGTAGCTGTCACAACAGCTAGAGGAAGATACATAGTCTCATTACCGGCATGTCCCAGTAGTACTCAGTCAACGATTCTATTATTTTCTCCCTCTGTAACCAACCTGAGGCTAATGTTGCTGGCTTTGTTGTTTCTCAACATCCAGACTAGATTTATTTGAACGTTTTCTCTTTTGCTTGATAATAAGTTGAACTAGTAGGAAGTGCGAACTTTGCTTATGTGCAAATGCTTAGTACCACTTTTTAAGTATTGAGCCGGCCTTCCTCTCCCACTGCATACCATTTTATTTTGATAGGAGGAAAGAGAGGAGAACAACAGCAGTGAATGTGGACCATAGTATAACATACGGTTTTGGTTTTAGGATCAGCCCACAGCTTGTAATTGTATTATTAACTAGCTGAGGGCAGAGGAGAGGGTAATGGTCTACTTCATCACTCCTCTAGAACCGCTTCTTCCCCAGTGATATACGATAACACCAGTCATTTCAATCATTCAACCACCCCGCTTTTCCCTAGTCTCCTAAAACTAAAGCTTGCCTTGAAGGCAAAAAAAAGAAAGAAACAAATGGCCGCATAAGAGCATTACTCATAAATATGCTTTACCCACACTTTTTTTAGTTTTCTTTTTCTGGTTTGTGATAGCGTGGGGTCAATTATATTGTGGATTAATCACAATGTCAGACGTTGATAATAAATGTTTTTAAGGCAATAGGACAGATAAAAGTGTGTACTTTGTACTGACCCAAGCTCAGACGGAAGAGGCAAAAAACAGATTTAGGAAAGCGAGATAAGAATAACACATTTGATATCAAATCACAACATATACTCTTATTCACATGAAGCTGTAAAAATGTCTTTATTAAATATACATTTGTTTACAATATACCTGAAGAATTCTATAAAACAAATTCAAAATAAATGCAATATTTAAATGAATCGTATTCAATAATTGTGTCAGTGATGTTTGTACATCTTTTACAATAAAATACTGTAGATAAATGACCTAATGCACTTTAAATAATATAACCAGGCTTTATCATGCGTCTTTCATGACAGAAAATCATCCCCTGAATACATGTTTCCTTTGTATAGCTTGCAAGCTTGCTAAACAGATTTGTTGTACAATTGACTTGTTCTGTTGGTTTGCTAACTGTGCAAAATATAAAGCCTTGCCGTTTTACCAATGTAAGAGCGAGTAACATGGATTGTGGAGGAGACCGCAGCAAATTTGTACAACACTGTACTTCTCTGTTCAACAAAACTCACAACATCAACCAGGACAAGAGCTCTCCTGAGAATGAACCTACCTTTATACCCTAGATTCCCTCTGATTACCTCCTATAGGTCGAGAGACAATTCACTTCAAAAGTTACTAGCACAATCACATAACGTTGTACCGTACTACATTTTGACTTTCAGACATCTAGTATCAGTTTACTGCACCACCCTTTGGTGATTCATAAAAGCATAACATGTCGAGGGGGTGTCGGTGATGGTGGGCGAGGGTTATTGGCAGTGAGGTTCGCAACAAACATACTGGGAACAGGAAAAGGAACGACGTGTTCCCGAGAACAAAAGGGGCCAGCCGCAAAGACCTTGGCACATAGTCACAATGCCTTTCAGTGGGATTTGATCAGTGGTTTAGCCAGGGAGCAAGAGCAGGTGCATTGCTTGCCCAGAACTTGCCTTGGCAGATGGTCGAACATCATTAATTAGTCATTATCACATTCATGATCCACAAGTGAATACAAGTAAGTGAGTTAGAGTACCGGTGCCCAACCAACCCCAAATGAATAAATCCCTTTAATTGTACATTCAGAATGGAAGCCTTTATAAAGCGGGCTTATAAAGTCACTGGGGTGGATCCGATTCATTGAGGCTTTTTGTCTCCTAACTTTAGAG
>NW_027016668.1:9783-50000 GCF_036934945.1 Oncorhynchus masou masou
ATATCCCTCTCCGAGTTGGGCATCTCCGGCGCGGCCCACGCTTGGATTGCGTCCTACCTGACAGGTCGCTCCTACCAGGTGGCGTGGCGAGAATCTGTCTCCTCGCCACGCGCTCTCACCACTGGTGTCCCCCAGGGCTCTGTTCTAGGCCCTCTCCTATTCTCGCTATACACCAAGTCACTTGGCTCTGTCATAACCTCACATGGTCTCTCCTATCATTGCTATGCAGACGACACACAATTAATCTTCTCCTTTCCCCCTTCTGATGACCAGGTGGCGAATCGCATCTCTGCATGTCTGGCAGACATATCAGTGTGGATGACGGATCACCACCCCAGTTGAAGCTCTAATCCGCTACAAGACCATGGTGCTTGCCTACGGAGCTGTGAGGGGAACGGCACCGCAGTACCTCCGAATACCTAGGATAAGATAAGTAATCCTTCTCACCACCCCCCCACCCCCTTAATGATTTAGATGCACTATTGTAAAGTGGCTGTTCCACTGGATGTCAGAAGGTGAATTCACCAATTTGTAAGTCGCTCTGGATAAGAGCGTCTGCTAAATGACTTAAATGTAAATGTAAAATGTATCCAAAATCCAATTGTAAATTAACCTCGGAATTTGTTGAGCAAATTTAGGCCCACACCACGCCTCTCTACCCAGCTGGCTTTCATCCCTCTAAGAGAAAAGAGGGAAAAGACTGCCAAGAAAAGCAGGGCCTTAACCATAACTCACCCTCTGCATGTGCCTTGAACAATGTGATGGTTGATTAACATTTGACATTTACAAGTCTGTGCGTTGAACAGCGGTCTTATGCGTGTGACTTTGGGCAAGTGTTCAGTGATGCAGAGGAGGGAAGGGCCAATGGAAATGGAAACTGTCATGTTTCCAGGAAAAACATCTCCCAGTCAGTGACCATAATCCCATCCATGAAGTGTACGGATGAAGCCAATAGGCATTGGAGAGGGAGCGAGAGAGTGCAGGCCTTTAGACGGGGGAATTCGCACTTTAACTCACACGTCTTGTCAGATCAATTTAAGCAACTAAAGTAATAATGACATCCACTGATTAAATATGAGATTGTATCTTTACATAATGTTGCTGTCTGAGAACATTGTGACAGAAATGTTGCCAATAGTAATTTTGTACATTTATTAAAAGCATCAATTCCCCTCAATGTACTTAGAACATTTCATAACTAGGACCAAGATCTAAAATGTATTCAAAATAGCTTCTGAAGTTTAATGGGACAATATACTCATTTTTCATTTCCTGAAAACTTCTTGTATCGGAGATAAGACATTTTCATTAGACAGTGACGTAATGAAAACCAAGATTAAACACCCAGAGGAAAGAAAATGTGACATTCAAAAAAAAAAAAAAAAAAAAGGCTATTTTTCCACATACTGTAGGTATAATGTATTTACTGTAAAATGTTTTCGACAAGGATGCTGTTATTGGATGAAATAGGAAGTGTCAGCTCCTTTTGTCCTGTTGTGTTTTTTTGACAGGTACTCAAAGCCACATGGTATAGTGTAGCAGCTGGCTATGGCATAGTAGACTGGCTACGGCATAGTACCACATGCTTGCTATTGTAACACAACCTTAGTTATCAAATCCATCCCCTATCAAACCAATAATGACAAAATACATCAACAAATATGACAGACAGCCTCGTATACAACAACATTAGCATTAACAGGGATCTTTTATCACTCTCTGTTCTGCTTGAAGCGAGTGTTAACTGCTCGTTCTAAAGTGTTACATTTTTTTCATCCACTACAAGGGGATGCATGAGTTCATGGGAAGCCGCCATGTTTATCGTTGTTAGTGTAGCCTGGGCCTCGCTAGGCCCATACCTCATGTCAGCGCTGGGGAACCAGGGAGAAGCCAACCGACCGACCGGGGCCCTAATCAACTACAGATGAGTGGAGGGACAGAGCCCGGCCAAGAGCAGAGGAGGCCCCACTCTTTAATAACACTAGAAATAACAGACTGGGGCTGTGGATGGCGGATCCCAGAGAGGCCTGGCCCACTCTCAGTTTTTCAGCTCCAGCGTCACAGTCTTCTCCTGAAGTCACCACCTGAGAATGCTGGGACGTGGGGCCCCACAGCCCCTCGCGTGTGAACACAGTTTTTCCGAAGGAAGGGGCTCACTCTACCCACATAGAGTCAGGTAGCCCGAGCCGAGACAGCCTCAACACCAAGAATCTGCTGTTGACTCAATGCAGTCGCCTCTCCTCTCGTGTCCAGGCTACAGTCGGCCACAATGCAGGCACTGCAGCACACTCATATATGAAAAGGCAAAGCCGCAGAGGTTAGGAACTTTGACTTTGTGCTGGTCACAAATAATACAACCACATGTTTGTGTTCACAGTATAGAGAAGTATACTACTATCCAAACTCCAAAAGAGACATAATTATTCAGAGAATTTTCTCAAAACAGGTCATATTGACATTGGTCCCATAAAATCAAAACAGTAATAACTTACTGTACAAAAATGGTCTTGATCTGAGTTCTTGTAGATGTGTTATGAAACACACTTAAACACCACACATGTCCATTAAAACGCGTAAAGCAAACCCACATAATAGATCCTTAAGTAGTCGGACGGAAAGTGTGGAGTGTAGAAAGCACCCAAACACAAGTGTTCCCCTTTGGAGTGTTCCCATCTGTTGGTCGGGCTGAGGGGGAGAGAATTCCTTCACACGTATTTAGTTGTGCTGGCTTTTCCAACTTCTGATTAGCCATACTGATTACTGGGCTTATGTGAATGAATGGAAAACAAGGCCTTGTTTCTACTGTAGCTACCAGCGTTAAAACAGTAGGCCTACTCTCCAATGGCACTGCTGCTGCCTGCTAACAGGACAAACATCGTAAGTGACATTTGCAGATATTGTTTGACATTCTTTTCTCTCTGTAAATACATTTGATGTAGTTACTGTTGATCCTTAGAGGCCTCCTTAATTGCATTCTTCGTTAGGAACATTTGCATGGTAAGGTGGTGCTGTAAGGTGGTGTCCGTGCCTTTTGTTGCATCACGGCATACAGTATCTGTGCCTATGCTACTTGTCCAGAGTGAGTGGTAGTCACGGGTTTGGTAACCCAAAGGTTGGGGGATCTAGGCCAGACCCAGGTGTCATAAACACGATGCCCTAAGACCCGAGGTGAGCTGTTTGTCTTCCTCCATGATCACTGTGGTGATCACCTCACCTGCTGGATGCCACTGGTTATCAGACCTGTGAAGTTGAAGAAAGTAGATGTCTGAAGACTGCTGGATTATATATTACTCTGTTATTTATGTCTGGGAGATAACTGCTTCCAATAGTTTTACCGAAATTCCAACTCCGGTCTTGAAAACACTTCCAGTCAGATAAAAAATGAGAGGGGAACATTCCTCATAAATCCCATTATCCTGTCTCTCCAAGTTGTGCCAGCCAGGTAGACTGATATTCAATATAAATGAGTCATTACACAGCGGAGCTTGGCAGTAGGATCGAGTGGAGTTTATTATGGGAGTTCATTATTTTGGGAAATGGGAAAAGGAGATCACACTGGGCACACACTGGTTGAATCAACGTGGAATAGACGTTGAATTGACGTCTGTTCCCAGTGGGATGTTGTTGCCCGTACAATTCTGAGAGTGAAGAAAACTATGCATCTTTTCTTCTTAATTCATGTGAGTCCTTCAGAACTTTTATGGAATTGAGTGAAAGAAGAAAGGGGACAAATCAAATCAAATACAATGTTTTGGGTCACGTACACATATTTTGCAGATGTTATCACGGGTGTCGTGAAATGCTTACATTCCTGGCTCCAACAGTGCGGTAATACCTAACAATACAAAACAATACACACAAATCCCCAAATTAAAAAGAAAGAAATGAACAAATATAGAAATATTAGAACGAGCAATGTCAGAGTCCAGAATATAAATATATAGTATAGGATGTGGTATGTAGACGGTATGGGCAGTATATGAATAGAAAAGGTGTGTACAGTCATGGCCAAAAGGTTTTGAGAATGACCCAAATATTAATTTTCACAAAGTCTGCTGCCTCAGTGTCTTTTGATATTTTTGTCAGATGTTACTATGGAATACTGAAGTATAATTACAAGCATTTCTTAAGTGTCAAAGGCTTTTATTGACAATTACATGAAGTTGATGCAAAGAGTCAATATTTGCAGTGTTGACCCTTCTTTTTCAAGACCTCTGCAATCCGCCCTGGCATGCTGTCAATTAACTTCTGGGCCACATCCTGACTGATGGCAGCCCATTCTTGCATAATCAACGCTTGGAGTTTGTCAGAATTTATGGGTTTTTGTTTGTCCACCCGCCTCTTGAGGATTGACCACAAGTTCTCAATGGGATTAAAGTCTGGGGTGTTTCCTGGCCATGGACCCAAAACATCGATGTTTTGTTCCCCGAGCCACTTAGTTATCACTTTTGCCTTATGGCAAGGTGCTCCATCATGCTGGAAAAGGCATTGTTCATCACCAAACTGTTCCTGGATGGTTGGGAGAAGATGCTCTCGGAGGATGTGTTGGAACCATTCTTTATTCATGGCTGTGTTCTTAGGCAAAATTGTGAGTGAGCCCACTCCCTTGGCTGAGAAGCAACCCCACACAAGAATGGTCTCAGGATGCTTTACTGTTGGCATGACACAGGACTGATGGTAGCGCTCACCTTGTCTTCTCCGGACAAGCTTTTTTCCAGATGCCCCAAACAATCGCAAAGGGGATTGACTTTACCCCTGTCAAAATGACGTTACCCCAGTCCTCAGCAGTCCAATCCCTGTACCTTTTGCAGAATATCAGTCTGTCCCTGATGTTTTTCCAGGAGAGAAGTGGCTTCTTTGCTGCCCTTCTTGACACCAGGCCATCCTCCAAAAGTCTTTGCCTCACTGTGCGTGCATATGCACTCACACCTGCCTGCTGCCATTCCTGAGCAAGCTCTGTACAGGTGGTGCCCCAATCCCGCAGCTCAATCAACTTTAGGAAACGGTCCTGGTGCTTGCTGGACTTTCTTGGGCGCCCTGAAGCTTTCTTCACAACAATTGAACCGCTCTCCTTGAAGTTCTTAATGATCCGATTATTGGTTGTTTTAGGTGCAATCTTACTGGCAACAATATCCTTGCCTGTGAAGCCATTTTTGTGCAAAAGTAATGATGGCGGCACATGTTTCCTTGCAGTTAACCATGGTTGACAGAGGAAGAACAAATGATTCCAAGCAACACCCTCCTTTTGAAGCTTCCAGTCTGTTATTTGAACTCAATCAGCATGACAGAGTGATCTCCAGCCGTGTCCTCGTCAACACTCACACCTGTGTTAACGAGAGAATCATTGACATGTCAGCTGGTCCTTTTGCTGCAGGGCTGAAATGCAGTGGAATGTTTTGGGGGGATTCAGTTCATTTGCATGGAAAAGAGGGACTTTGCAATTATTGCAATTCATCTGATCACTCTTCATAACATTCTGGAGTATATGCAAATTACCATCATACAAACTGAGGCAGCAGACTTTGTGAAAATGTATATTTGTGTCATTCTCAAAACCTTTGGCCACGACTGTAGAGCAGTAGTTATATAGGATGAGCCTCAACTAGAATACAGTATATACATATTGAGTAAAAAAGTAGTATTATTTTTATTAAAGTGACCAGTTGTTTAATGACTATGTAAAGTACATTGGGCAGCAGTCTCTAAGGTTCAGTGTAGAGTATCGGGTGGTAGCCGGCTAGTAACTGTGACTAAAGTTCAGGGCAGGGTACTGGGTGGAGGCCGGCTAGTGGTGACTGTTGAAAAGTCTGATGGCCTGGAGATAAAGTGAGTCTACTGCCCAATTTGCACTTCATCAGGTACCCCAAAAATATGCGGTGATGTTTTTCAATCTGAAAAGCATGATTACACACATGCGTTATGTTATGATACATAGTATCACTAGGAATTCCGTGTTTGCCAAAGCACCGCGATGGCAGCCTTGGATGATTACTCCTGTACATTTACTAGTTATTCACTTTTTTAAGTGTGTGTGTGGGGGGGGGGGGTTTATGTCAACAATTGTTCGATTTAGGAAGCTGATTAAGAGTAGGTTACTTTGATCTAGACAATCTGAGAATATATCAGTCTGATTCAAATTAGCTCAACAATGACAACCTGCACCTAAGTGATTGTAACATGCGTGGGGTTCTATGGGGTGGCTCATGGAAGAGCCTGAAAGTGCTGCAGCCTTATATCAGTGACCAATGGGGCTTTGTCAGACCTAAGCCTCCCAATCCTTCGTCCCAACTCAAAGCACATGTGGAGCTAGCCTCATTCGGTGCGCAGCTCCACTCCTCATTAACATGTTTATTTTCTCGCACTTGGAGAAAATTGAGCATTAGGAGTGGTGAGAAGGTAAGCCTGGGTGTCAGCAGTCAGACCTGTTAGCTACAGTCAAACCCAAACTATAAGGTACCCAAACTTCAGTGTTGTAAAGTACTTTAAGTAAAAATACTTTAAAGTACTTCTTAAGTAATTTTTGGGGGGTATCTGTACTTTACTATTTTTAATCTGAGTGTGCCCCTGGCTGTCTGTCAATAAAAATGTTAAATTGTGCTGTCTGGTTTGCTAAATAAGGAATATGAAATAATTTGTACCTTTAGATTTACTTTTGATACTTAAGTACATTTTTTGAAATTCCATTTACTTTTGATATATATTTAGTATATTTAAAACCAAATACTCTTAGACTTTTACTCAAATAGTATTTTACTGGGTGACTTTCACTTTTACTTGAGTCATTTTCTATTTTGGTACGGTATCTTTACTTTTACTCAAGTATGACAATCAAGTACTTTTCCATCACTGCAAAACTTACCCCTTCCCTTATACCTACCTCATCTACCTACCTCTTCCCCATACTGTTTTTATTTACTTTTCTGCTCTTTTGCACACAACCCCAGTGTTAATCTGCTAAATTGTAATTATTCGCTCCTATGGCCTATTTATTACCCACCTCCTCATGCCTTTTGCACACACTGTATATAGGCTTTCTCTTTTTTCTACTGTGTCATTGGCTTGTTTATTGTGTTATTGGCTTGTTTATTGTTTATTCCATTCCAGCTAGCTAACATCCACTGTCCACTAGCACTGTAGAAACTATTACACTCAACTGAGCGACTCGATTAGCGTAGTGTCAGCTAGCTACATAGTTGTCTTCGTATCCAAGATAATTGTGCAGTTTAGAGTGTGTAGACTTAGAGTGATTATCTTAATTTACCGAGGTTAGCTAGCCAGCTATTTGTCGTCCTTAACGTAGGAAATGCTGCTAGCTAGCTAGCCAACAGCTAGCCAACCTCTACCGAATTGAACTCTAACTACCCGGTCAACATTCCGCGTCGCTCCACAGGTAGTATCACATTTTCATTTCACTTCATTACAGTACAACGGTTTGATCGTAGCTAGCCAGCTACATAGCCGTCTTTGTATCTAAGACAATTGTGTAGTCTAGAGCGATTTTCTAGGTTAGCTGGCCAGCTATTGTCGTTCTTCTAACGTAGCTAGCCAGCTAGCCCCCGAATAGCAGCACTGTAGTAACTATTACAGTACAACGGTTTGTTTTGTTTGATCGTAGCTAGCTAGCTACATAGCCGTCTTTGTATCTAAGACAATTGTGTAGCCTAGAGCGATTTTCTAGGTTAGCCAGCCAGCTATTGTCGTTCTTTTAAAGTAACGGAACGCAATCAACCTTGCTAGCTAGCCAGCTAGCCCCGAATAGCAGCACTGTAGAAACTATTACACTCGACGGAACGACTTGATTAGTGTAGTGTCAACATCGCAGCCACTACCAGCTAGCCTACTCCAGCAGTACTGTATCATTTCAATCATTTTAGTCAATAAGATTCTTGCTACGTAAGCTTAACTTTCTGAACATTCGAGACGTGTAGTCCACTTGTCATTCCAATCTCCTTTGCATTAGCGTAGCCTCTTCTGTACCCTGTTAACTATGTGTCTATCTATCCCTGTTCTCTCCTCTCTGCACAGACCATACAAACGCTCCACACCGCGTGGCCGCGGCCACCTAATCTGGTGGTCCCAGCGCGCACGACCCACGTGGAGTTCCTGGTCTCCGGTAGCCTCTGGAACTGCCGATCTGCGGCCAACAAGGCAGAGTTCATCTCAGCCTATGCCTCCCTCCAGTCCCTCGACTTCCTGGCACTGACGGAAACATGGATCACCACAGATAACACTGCTACTCCTACTGCTCTCTCTTCGTCCGCCCACGTGTTCTCGCACACCCGAGAGCTTCTGGTCAGCGGGGTGGTGGCACCGGGATCCTCATCTCTCCTAAGTGGTCATTCTCTCTCTCTCCCCTTACCCATCTATCTATCGCCTCCTTTGAATTCCATGCTGTCACAGTTACCAGCCCTTTCAAGCTTAACATTCTTATCATTTATCGCCCTCCAGGTTCCCTCGGAGAGTTCATCAATGAGCTTGATGCCTTGATAAGCTCCTTTCCTGAGGACGGCTCACCTCTCACAGTCCTGGGCGACTTTAACCTCCCCACGTCTACCTTTGACTCATTCCTCTCTGCCTCCTTCTTTCCACTCCTCTCCTCTTTTGACCTCACCCTCTCACCTTCCCCCTACTCACAAGGCAGGCAATACGCTCGACCTTATCTTTACTAGATGCTGTTCTTCCACTAACCTCACTGCAACTCCCCTCCAAGTCTCCGACCACTACCTTGTATCCTTTTCCCTCTCGCTCTCATCCAACACTTCCCACACTGCCCCTACTCGGATGGTATCGCGCCGTCCCAACCTTCGCTCTCTCTCCCCCGCTACTCTTTCCTCTTCCATCCTATCATCTCTTCCCTCTGCTCATACCTTCTCCAACCTTTCTCCTGACTCTGCCTCCTCAACCCTCCTCTCTTCCCTTTCTGCATCCTTTGACTCTCTATGTCCCCTATCCTCCAGGCCGGCTCGGTCCTCCCCTCCCGCTCCGTGGCTCGATGACTCATTGCGAGCTCACAGAACAGAGCTCCGGGCAGCCGAGCGGAAATGGAGGAAAACTTGCGGACCTGGCATCCTTTCACTCCCTCCTCTCTACATTTTCCTCCTCTGTCTCTGCTGCTAAAGCCACTTTCTACCACTCTAAATTCCAAGCATCTGCCTCTAACCCTAGGAAGCTCTTTGCCACCTTCTCCTCCCTCCTGAATCCTCCTCCCCCTCCCCCCCTCCTCCCTCTCTGCAGATGACTTCGTCAACCATTTTGAAAAGAAGGTCGACGACATCCGATCCTCGTTTGCTAAGTCAAACGACACCGCTGGTTCTGCTCACACTGCCCTACCCTGTGCTCTGACCTCTTTCTCCCCTCTCTCTCCAGATGAAATCTCGCTTCTTGTGACGGCCGGCCGCCCAACAACCTGCCCGCTCGACCCTATCCCCTCCTCTCTCCTCCAGACCATTTCCGGGGACCTTCTCCCTTACCTCACCTCGCTCATCAACTCATCCCTGACCGCTGGCTACGTCCCTTCCGTCTTCAAGAGAGCGAGAGTTGCACCCCTTCTGAAAAACCTACACTCGATCCCTCCGATGTCAACAACTACAGACCAGTATCCCTTCTTTCTTTTCTCTCCAAAACTCTTGAACGTGCCGTCCTTGGCCAGCTCTCCCGCTATCTCTCTCAGAATGACCTTCTTGATCCAAATCAGTCAGGTTTCAAGACTAGTCATTCAACTGAGACTGCTCTTCTCTGTATCACGGAGGCGCTCCGCACTGCTAAAGCTAACTCTCTCTCCTCTGCTCTCATCCTTCTAGACCTATCGGCTGCCTTCGATACTGTGAACCATCAGATCCTCCTCTCCACCCTCTCCGAGTTGGGCATCTCCGGCGCGGCCCACGCTTGGATTGCGTCCTACCTGACAGGTCGCTCCTACCAGGTGGCGTGGCGAGAATCTGTCTCCTCGCCACGCGCTCTCACCACTGGTGTCCCCCAGGGCTCTGTTCTAGGCCCTCTCCTATTCTCGCTATACACCAAGTCACTTGGCTCTGTCATAACCTCACATGGTCTCTCCTATCATTGCTATGCAGACGACACACAATTAATCTTCTCCTTTCCCCCTTCTGATGACCAGGTGGCGAATCGCATCTCTGCATGTCTGGCAGACATATCAGTGTGGATGACGGATCACCACCTCAAGCTGAACCTCGGCAAGACGGAGCTGCTCTTCCTCCCGGGGAAGGACTGCCCGTTCCATGATCTCGCCATCACGGTTGACAACTCCATTGTGTCCTCCTCCCAGAGCGCTAAGAACCTTGGCGTGATCCTGGACAACACCCTGTCGTTCTCAACCAACATCATGGCGGTGGCCCGTTCCTGTAGGTTCATGCTCTACAACATCCGCAGAGTACGACCCTGCCTCACACAGGAAGCGGCGCAGGTCCTAATCCAGGCACTTGTCATCTCCCGTCTGGATTACTGCAACTCGCTGTTGGCTGGGCTCCCTGCCTGTGCCATTAAACCCCTACAACTCATCCAGAACGCCGCAGCCCGTCTGGTGTTCAACCTTCCCAAGTTCTCTCACGTCACCCCGCTCCTCCGCTCTCTCCACTGGCTTCCAGTTGAAGCTCGCATCCGCTACAAGACCATGGTGCTTGCCTACGGAGCTGTGAGGGGAACGGCACCGCAGTACCTCCAGGCTCTGATCAGGCCCTACACCCAAGCAAGGGCACTGCGTTCATCCACCTCTGGCCTGCTCGCCTCCCTACCATTGAGGAAGTACAGTTCCCGCTCAGCCCAGTCAAAACTGTTCGCTGCTCTGGCCCCCCAATGGTGGAACAAACTCCCTCACGACGCCAGGACAGCGGAGTCAATCACCACCTTCCGGAGACACCTGAAACCCCACCTCTTCAAGGAATACCTAGGATAGGATAAGTAATCCTTCTCACCCCCCCCCTTAATGATTTAGATGCACTATTGTAAAGTGGCTGTTCCACTGGATGTCAGAAGGTGAATTCACCAATTTGTAAGTCGCTCTGGATAAGAGCGTCTGCTAAATGACTTAAATGTAATGTAAATGTAATGTGTAACTGTGTTGTTGTCTGTGTCACACTGCTTTGCTTTATCTTGGCCAGGTCGCAGTTGTAAATGAGAACTTGTTCTCAACTAGCCTACCTGGTTAAATAAAAGTGAAATTAAAAATACATTTAAAATATAAATACCTGTGGGGTAAAGACTGGATTTTACAGTTTAGTCGGCCAGCCATTTCCCAGTAGGTTGGGCAGCAGAGATATCCCTTAAATCCCAAACCAACTCCTTTCTCCTACCTCCTTGGCACTTGTAGAGATCTGAGATGACTAGATCCGTGTCCACTTCTACCGTCAGGAGACCCAGTGTGTGCACCTATAATCTATTCACAGGAGAGAAACGTACTTTAGAGCCCTTCCTTCTACACTGTAGAGGACAAATAACACACACTAGCCTGACTATACAAAACATGTCAGCTAGGTAGGCACTTAGGAGTACTATACCTCACACACTGTTTAATTAAATAAATGGTGGTCTTCAGTTTCTGTTGAAAGTATAGAGGCAAGGCCAAAGTGAAGGCTTACTTCAGTATTTGATACAAACAAATCATTTCCTGAGTAGGAATGAAGACTACAGTCCTAAAGCCCACTCGGTACTCTGCATGACAGCAAGCATAACCCACTCCCCTTGCCTCCTTTAAAAAGTTCACAGCTAATAATCTCTCATCATAAAAAACAAGATGAGAAATGGTACCGATTTGTCTTCCAAAAGGCCAACCTAAAAAGTTTATACAATGACCCGACCGACCAACTCTTCCCCACCCTGCTGTGCACACACACACTATGTCGACTACGCCAACATCTGTCCGCAATCACAGGTCTCTCAAATCAAATTCAAATTCAGGATGACTATAGGGCTGAAAGTGTGTGCGTGTGTGTGTGTGTGTGTGTGTGTGTGTGTGTGTGTGTGTGTGTGTGTGTGTGTGTGTGTGTGTGTGTGTGTGTGTGTGTGTGTGTGTGTGTGTGTGTGTGTGTGTGTGCGCGCGTGTGCGTATGCGTGTGTTGGTCCAGGGTCCAGACCTGGACTGAGTTTGAAGAATGAGTCTCTCTCAGGTTTGGTACTTCATGGTGGAGATTGTGTGTCCTTCATTTTCATCAAGCTTCATACATCTATACAATACTGTATAAGCTATTCGTTGAGAGGAACATTGCAAGGTCCACCACTGGGCTGAGTGCAGAGAGAGTGCAATACTTAATGATTTACAGCACCAGAATGACGACAGATATCCTCTAAGCATATACTCATAATATATTCAATATTATGTACGATGATACATTACGGTACCCATAAATATAACGATGAGAGCGCAGAGAGCTCTTCACTGAACTTTACTGGGGAGAAGACTTGTATTTCCTTGTAGACTCTTTATTTTCTTCTTCCACAGATCAAGTGCTTGGCTAGATATGGCAACTCGGATCTGAGTAAAGGGTAAGGGCCACTTCTGGATTTAACAATGGATTTAATCCCTTCCTTTCTCTGTGAACCAGACAACCCCGGACTTCCCCTCTCTGCCTCAAAGAGAGGTAAACACAAACAATGTGTAGCAAATGAAACGATGCCAAATCGCAACTTTCGGCAGCCATTTTGATTGGCGGTAAGCTCCTGTAACTGTTCCCAGACCTATGTGACAGTACCAGATTTAGCTAGGTTGTTGTTGTTTTTCCACGAGTGCTGCACCCTTATAAGTACAGCACAAATTGACGGCTGGACAAGGCGGCCATCCAACAGCTTGAGGTCTGATCTTCGAGCCAGTTGAGTCTTTTGAAGATCCAGTGCTGCAGTCAGTGTTTCCGTAAAATGAAGGGCGAGAGCGGAGAAAGACCATTATGCTCAATTCAAAACAGCATCATCCACACCAACTCGTCAGACCAGACTCCAACACTGTCAGAAGGCGTCAGTATCAGGAAAACAGCAATGCTGTGAACATGAATAACCATGGTCAGTGGTTTTCAGATAGACATATAAATGGATCGTGTAGAACGGTCTTAGCGCCAAATTTCTCGGCCTCTGTTTTTGTCAATTGCCGACCTGCCCTAGAAGGGTTCTGGTTTTCACCTCTAGGGGCAGAATCCCTTGCTCGAATAAGAATGTAATGTCAGTCAATAACTGCAGGGTGAGCAGAGGGAACCAGGGTGGGTATCTATTACTTGAGGGTAGAGACCAGGCAGCGAAGGTACATTTTCTACCTACTTCATGCCTCAAACCTATCAAATCTGAGTATGTATTGGATACCCTCTCTCAGCTAATTTGTTTACATTTCCCATCGTTCAACCTAAACTGTCCTTGGTTACGAAACTCACAAACAAGTACATCTTAGTCCCTTCATGCCAATACTTTGTGAAGGCAGATGACATTTAAACTGCATTTTCTTTTGTTTTTCCTTCAAAGCACATCAGTTTTCTGAAGCACTATATCATGGATTCAGGTACAGAAAGATGTGATAATTGAGAAGAATGCAAAATGACACAGCACTCATTTCACTTTATGAAGCTGGTTATAGAACTAAATACTACCCAGTAAAAGTTCAATGAGTAACATTTAAAACTGTTTTCAACATATTTACTAGTGTATTAAAATCACCTCTGCGTGTCTTGTTAAACACTATGGGAACAATCTTTGATTTGCCATCTAGAACTGGGAACTAACCACAGTTTCACAAGTGTCCCCTGCCAAACAATATAAACATCTCTGAATTGTATAACTCTAAATGTGCAATTCTTTAATTAGCTCATGTTAAGAGTGCAGTTTTGTTAATGTTGCATGTTTATTTCTTGACATGTCAGATAGAGCTAAACTGAATTCTACCTTCACAATAACCCTATAATTTGTATCATACTACAGCTATTTTAACAGCATTTTATAAATCAGATTGAAGTAGGATTTCAGATCTGAACTCCATCATGACAATAATGGAACCGTGCTTGAAATTAATGTCCAAACAGAGAGGGTTTTTATAAACTCCATTTGTTCTCACTACAAACAGTCGATTCTTCATTTTAATTCATACAATTTACACGCCCTCTGCAATCTACATAATTACAGTGCTACCGAGACAGCTTCACTAACTAAGGTCTGTGTGTCAGTTTCCTGTATGTTATCTGGACAGATTTTCTTTATTTCAAGTCAAACTTTAATTTAACTGGATGTATTTTTGACCGTAAAAGTCATTTAATGGTACCAGATTGTGGTATATCATAAATAGCTGCTTACTTGTTATTGGTTTGTTTTATAAGCACCAACAACAGAGGCTCTATGGTAACGAAATAGGTTTTTTCCATGTGTTCATTTGTTCTTCGCTATGGCAGAGACTTTCCCTCCAGTGGCTATGACGATGATTTCAAATACTTGCTTGGATGGGACACTTTAATAGGCAGCTATGCCAAATGATTTCTGGTGAGTGTTGTTCATAGGGGGGGAAACAGACGCAGAAAAACAGGCACAAAATAACCAACTGGTGTTAGTTCTGGAATTGCACTCAATTTAAGCCCTGTTGTTTTATCACTGTGTTTCTCAACATACATTTGTCACCATTTTTATTCAATTAAGCTTTAGGACCACAGTAATGTTGACTGATTTCATGTGCTCAAAGTTCCCATTATCGTGTCAACCCCAACACTTTGCTTCAGTCGATAATTGGGCAAATACTTTGTCGATATGTGGATCCACACACAAACAGTGGTTATGAAAGATGTAGGAACGCTATGTCATTGCCAGCAGCTGGATATATGACGCCAAAATACATTGCGATTGACTGATTAATCAACAGGAACAAGGACAGAGAGAACTTTTCAACCCTAATCCTCTATTCAGTGTTTACTGACAAGGTGTAGGAGTAAAGGGTGACAGATTGAACAGTCATGAAGGGTATAGATTGAGAGAACTCCTACTCTTTCAAAGACGTTAACTTGCGACCACGGCCAAGTCAAAGCTGTCAGCTATTCTGTGGTTCATGCTCCGTGGTCAATGTGGTCGGTCAGAGGCTGTGTGTGTTTTTCCACTCCCTGTCAGACAGCAACACCTGGGCGACCCAACCAAACCAATCACAGTCTGGGGTGTCAGCATCACTGCAGCCTGAGTACAGAACATATCAACGTGTTAGCAAACATGGGCCTCCCTGGCCCAGTCCACGTGATTGGTCATAGCAAAGTCATGGTACAGTGAGGCTCTATTTCATTCTATCCTATTCTATTCGTTTCTATTCTATGTGATTCTAATCATGTCCCTTGTGTCTTCTTGAAGTTGTCAAATTTTTACCAGTAAGTCCCTATTGGCAGTGTTAATCATTCACTTCAGTTTCCCTCAGAATTGAATGGTCCAATATGATCATGCCCTGGAAATACTGTTCTCGTACTAGGATCCATTGGCCAAGCTGAGCCGTCACAGACGAAAGAGGAGATGGAATAAAACAAGGCACTTTACAATAACTGTCCATAGTTTGCAAGTGTATTTAATGGATTGTGGTTTGGGAGTTTCAAAAGCCCATGGACATGACAGCATTTCTTTGTTGAAATCAACAACAACAAAAAGTCTTCAAGACAACCCTAGGCAACCATTACCACATTCATCATTGAACCAGAAGCAATAAGTCATCTTTATGGGCAGAGTGTCTGAAATGTTCCCAGCATCATTGAACCATGTACAACCACATGGTAACAGGGTTATGGTAGAGCCCTGTAGCCCGGGAATACCTGGCTATCTATTATATACTATTGCATGGGAGAAAGTGGCTTTGGAAATGTTTGGTTGCAAAAGTTCATGCACTAACATAAAATGATCTGAAATTGTGTATATTAAAAATGTTTTAACGTAGCATTCAAGTATAAGGTTAGAGGCCCAGGACAATAGCCGGCATTTAAATTGAAATTAGTTATTGCACATAGCTCTGAGGGCGTTCTCCATGATATCAAAGGTTGCAAACGATTATGGAAGTACATTACGTACAGTTTGTCCTCGTTGTATATATCATATACAACTCCGCCTTTAAAGGGGCAATCTGCACTTTCTAAACCAATTTTTAAAATGTAAAGGAATGATACTGTATATACATATACCCATCGATTCTTGAATAAGGTAACCTCTTGAGCTTAGTTCAACTGTCGTACTCCATCAGACCCAACATTTAAGCTCGTTTTACTCTTTTATTTGTAAACAATGTCATTAGAAACAATCACGGCATAACATGGTTACAACTATAATTTTGATAACAGGGATACTCAGTCCTTGAGTCCATAGCTCTGTGCCTCTGTCTATGAATTTCAGAGTGGATACATTTCTCCAGCCCCATCCGTCAGATGTTTACCAAAACAGTGGCGGGGTCAACCTCTTTTATATTGTTAGAAATGCAGATTGCTTCCTTAAAGGTACATCTCTCAATTGATTCCAAAGGGGCTTTATTGGCATGGGCAACATATGTTAACATTCACAAATCAAGTGAAGTAGATAATAAATAAAAGAGAAATAAACAATAAAAATTAACAGTAGACACATCTCTCTCTCTCTCTCTCCCTCTCCCTCTCCCTCTCCCTCTCTCTCCCTCTCTCCCTCTCTCCCTCTCTCTCTCTCTCTCTCTCTCTCTCTCTCTCATTTCCTGAAAGCGCGTTGCACCAATAGCGAGCAGCCCCACTGTACCTGGTGCAGTGAACCAGCGCTCTGGATTGGTTCGAGCAGCAGAAAACGCAGCCTTTACGTTTGCCCAACTGGAGGAGTGTACAGTATGTTAATGCATTAGGGATGACAGCATAACAAATATATAAAAAAGGAAGGAGTCAAATGTGTTCGGTTCACGCACGACATTTCTAGCTGCTGTGCAGTTTGAAAAGTTTGGATTTATCGGTCTGGTATACCAAGAGGAATAGTGTCTGCGCATATTTGGAGCTTCGACGTATGAGACGTTCTGTACATCGGAACGGAGTCCTTGTGGATATTTACATGACACAGAGCTTTATCAGGTCGTGTGTCTTCGAAAACTATCTGCAAGAATAAGAGGGAAACGTATCGGATAGTCTTATTCTGTAGACTTTCTTAGTGAGATAGATATACATCATGTTGGGGAGTACGGCGCAGTACGCAGCTAAGAAACGGAAGAAGCCTGTTCAGAAAATGTAAGCAACTCTGAATATAATTTTCAAGTTTAAAGATACGGCTACTTTGTGTAAAGGAAATATTACATTACATTGCTTCACTAAATCAAGTTACGCAAATAAGACCGATGTGCATGTTCACTACCTTTTGTCATCATTTTATGGGTGAATGCATTTTTACGATACACACATTGATTGACGTGTTATGTATCAATCTACAATTGATCATATTCTATGAATAATATGCATATAATAATATGCATATTATGATACTGGTTTTGTGTTTAAGTTGTGCGTAAAGTTGGTATAGCTCTGGGTATCTGCAGTAATTCTGCAGATACAACGATGCCCAACTAATTTGAGACTACTGTCTCGTTCCAAACCATTTTCATTCGATTTGTTATCTATACAATCTCTATTTAAGTTCTCAGTATTTTACACAATAGCCTGCTAAAAATGCTTCCTCAAGTCTTTAGGCTTACCTTAAGATTGAGTTTTGGTGTGTAGTTATGGTCTGGCATGGAAATGGTAGTCTTGCATTAGTCATAATCAAGTTGAAAATTGGCTGCGCTCTCATGCAATACTTACTTGGGGGAGGGAGAGCAGGGAAAACTGGGTCGAAATTTTGTAATTTAATAGACCTGCATTTTTTTTCCAGTCATGAGGAACAAACTTTTTTACATTTCAAAAAATGTTCCTCTGCAAATGACCATATTTCGAAGTCACACAAAGTTATACAGTTGTATTCTCTGGCAAAAAAAAAATACTTGAACAAATCGTTTTTTTTTAAATGTTTCAATATATTGCACTATTCAGAAAATTTTGGTCCCAAGATTCCAGCAAAAATCTAATTTTAGTTTAACTGACTATAATTTATCTGCATGTCCCGCCCTTATATTTACATAAAGAGTTATATTTATGAGATGTCAATAAAATAAAAAAGATCCGTCTAAGCATAAACTTGATTTAAAAAATGAATTTATATGAATGCTGTAAGTACATCAATTGTTTGCTCACTGGGAAATGAATATCCAACTTGTCAGTGACAACTGTGTTTGGAGTTTGTCTGGAGTTTTTGGAGTTTTTGTCAGCAATTCATTGAGCATGTTACAGTGTTATTGACACATTGTCCTGGGATTTCCAATGATCTTCTATATAGAAGAACCCCTTACCTTCTAATGACTCTTACGTAGCTTGTGAGCAACATAGATCAAAACACATGTGCGTGTTTGTGAGAGTCTTAGCGTTTCATAGAAAGCATTTAATAGTTTGAAGCTCAAACCATTCGGACTCTACAGACATTTTTGTATAAAAAACCTGCCCCGGGCCCCTTCGGGTTCCGCCCTTGTCTCACAAATACTGCTCTAGCTCAGCCACCGGTAATCAAACAGACTAATGGTTGGTATTTACGGATGCAGGAGAATTAGACGATTCCAATGGTACAAGAAGACAGTAGCCCAGACGCACAATGTTTTAAAGGAGTTCGAAGTCCGAAACGCACCAGCGATACGGTGGGCCTCATTGAGTTAATAAGTATGAGTAATTACTTTATTATTACCTAGTTATAACCTTATGACCCTATTCAGCAAGTATTTTACTCAATTTTGAAAAAGTATTTTCTTCCTCCAATCTCCACACTTTCTACCAGCCCGATATGTAAACATTATCTTTTCATTGCTCTCTCCCTCTATCAGATTTCCAGAAGGTTGGAACAATGGCACAGGGTAACCTGTTGGCCTTTTATAAAGAGAAGATTGATGATATAACATTACCTACGGCAGGAGACAGTGTCTACAGTTCTAGAATGTCCAATAGATTGAGCTTTTTCTACCTCCACAATGATATCATTGTGTGGCTGCTGTGTGCAGACCAGGCTTAATCTGCCTCTCAAATGGCACTCTATTCCGTTAACAGTATAGTGCACTACTTTTGACCAGGGCTCATAGGGCTCTCTGGTAAAAATGTAGTGCACTATATATGGAATAGGATGCCATTTGGGATGCATCGCTAGTGCTTTAGTAGACATTCCTCTGAGTATGATACTCAGTCCGCCACTCTCACTAGGTCACTGACTTATAGTTGGTGATTTTCCGTTTCAGAACAGAAAAAGCATGACTCTTTGTGATTTCTCTGTGAATCAAATGAGAGTGACAGACAGACAGACACAGACAGACAGACAGACAGACAGACAGACAGACAGACAGACAGACAGACAGACAGACAGACAGACAGACAGACAGACATGGAATCTGACAGACAGACAGACAGACAGACAGACAGACAGACAGACAGACAGACAGACAGACAGACAGACAGACAGACAGACAGACAGACATGGAACCCGACAGGCAGAAAGACACACAGACAGACAGACAGACAGACAGACAGACAGACAGACAGACAGACATGGATTCTGACAGACAGACAGACAGACAGACAGACAGACAGACAGACAGACAGACATGGAATCTGACAGACAGACAGACAGACAGACAGACATGGAACCCGACAGGCAGAAAGACACACAGACAGACAGCCTAGACCCTGGCTCTCCAGTCCACACCAGACCCTCGGTCACCCCTCCACGGCTGGCCTGCCACTTGTCAGTGACGTCACATGGCTACATTAACTGTAACGGACCTCACCAGAAGCTCATTACGGTAACACTTTTTTTCGGCAACAAGTATGTCAACGGATTAATATGACTTTGATGGTGATGACCATGCATTCACATCCCCACATTTTAAAGTTTTACTTTAAGGGACCCCTATTCCCCATCCACAGGTGTGGCTACTACCTTCACCATTACTTCACAGACAGTGTCCTGGCTGTTTGGAAAGAATGTTAGACAGTATTTGCCTTGTCTTTTTTTCTTCTTTACCAAACAGTTTAGAAAGAATGCTAGACAGTTTTGATGTACCTGTTATTTTAGACATAGAACCTAATCTTATTCAGGGGTTGTTGCTAGACTGACTCAGACAAAGTACCTTTGTTTGGGAGTCTGGGAAAGCAGTCTTGCAATAAGATGGTAAAACTCTGCCAAGATAGATAACATAACACTACACATCCATTGTTTTAAGAATTGGACCTACAGCATGAGTCATGGTGAGAGGGCCAGCGAGGTGGGCAAGGCGAACGCTGCAGGTTGAGCCATCCGAGTTTAATTCTAGTCTTGTTTTGTTGTTGTGGACCAGAGACAGATAGAGTTCTACTGGAGGTTATCAGGGTGGGAATGACCTTACCAGAGCCGGGCTCAAATTGTATTTGTGCACTTTCAAATACTTTAGCTGACCTTGGTTGAGCTTGACTGGCGCAAAGTAACCAATAGAATAGGCCCAAAAGGCAAAACCCTGCCCATCTGGCACTCCGTGATGGCTATGTCAAATGTTGAAAGTATTTGATGGGAAACAAATACTATTTGAATCCAGGCCTGGGCCCCACTATTTCCAAACGTGCACAGGCCTCGTGTCATGTGTCGGTTACAACACTCAAAATCAGATGACCTAGATCTGGTTCCTCTATCACTCCTCCTCTGTTCAGCCATCAGGTTGACCTTTGGAAGACTGGCCTGTTATCTATTTTGGTTCAGATCTCGTCCGTCAGGTTTGAACTGTTTATGGAAAGGTTGGCCATTTTAATGATGGAAGCCAAAATGCTACAAGAAGCTAGCACTTATCTCATTATAAATACTTAAGTATGTAAACATCACTGTGTGGTCCTTGCAGTGATTAAGAGTACACTACTCTAACATTGAACTACGTGCACCCGTATCAAAACATGCTACATGTCACTTGGAATTTGTCATTAACTTGTGACATCACCTGTGCTACAACAATGAAGGTACCGCCGCCTGTGTGAGGTATCCAAGATGTAATCCAAGATGGTGGACAGACAGAGATGGTCTGAATGAAGGGCCTATTGTCCCCAAGGCCAGTCTCGGGTGTCATCACTTTCCCTTGTTTTCTGGGATTTAATTTGGTTCCAAACCTCTGGCTTGAGTTACTGTTGAAATCCCTTCGGGTAAGCCCTTGGTGGTGAAAATACAGCGTTGGGTTACAACAGACCTCCATTTGACAACAATGGCTTGGTTTCTCAAGACAAGGTTCTCCAAAACATTGAACCAGGAAATTCTGAAGTGGACTAATTGGTTTTAAGGATGGGTGAGAGTAGACAATGACACACTATGTTAACAACATTATAAGGTTTAGGGTTTGAAATGTCATCTATGTCCCTGACAATTCATTTCTAATACATTTATTAGTTTTTCTTATATGTCTGAAAGTTCGTTTCCAACAACATTTTTCACATAGTTTTTTGTTGTTGGAATAGTTGATTATGATGTACAGTATACTTGATGTACAGTATACTTGACACACAAAGCGAATATTGCCTTGCTTATCAAATGCCTAAAACAACTCTGACCAGCCTAATTCAAGCTCTTGGACTTAAGGCCTATTGTAGTTAGTTGAACATTATAATGGATTAATTATGCTATTTGACAGTTTACAAAGAGAGTTAAGTACATTTCTAGGAATATGCCAGAGAGAGTGCAGTAGCTGTGACCCAAAGGGGCTTGGTGAGACTTACTCTTAGACAAAATACCTGGTACACAGAGGCCTGTATTTGTGAGGAATCAGGATGACGTCATACTGCACCAATGACGTGGTTCTTTACTTGAGGTTGAGAATCACATCTGTTTCAGCTACTCTTCAACTATCAAAGGGGAACGAGTCTCTGTATGTATCTGAAATGACACCGTATTCCCTATAGTTCACTACTTTTGATGCTATAGGGCCGGAGGTGTCATACAAATGTTCCACGCGGGCCGCTTTCGATCTTCACAGAGGTCCGGAGGGCCGCAGTTTAAACGGAGCTTGCCGTCTCAAATTGGCAAAAAAAACTTGTCTTCTACCTATCACTTTCGGAATGTTTGATGCTTATTGACTGTCAAGCTTTCGTTTCGATGACTGTTAGCTAGCTGGACAGAGTGAAGAGACTATTCTGTATGTACTGAACAAAAATTTAAACGCAACATATAAAGTGTTGGTCCCATGTTTCATGAGGTGAAATAAAAGATCCCAGAAATTCTCCATATGCACAAAATGTTTGTTTCTCTCAAGTTCTGTGCACAAATTTGTTTATATCCCTGTTGGTGAATTTCCTTATATGAACTGAACCTCTGTAAAATTGTCGAAGTTGTTGCATGTTGCGTTTATATTTTTGTTCAGTAAATATATTTATTGAGTTTGACACGTGCTATAGGGAATAGGGTGCCATTTTGTACAGGTTTTTGGGTCTGGATCACATTTGATTTCCTGAAGTGGCCCTATGTATGCTTTTCAACAGCCTTAGAGTCTTTAGTGCCAGAACACACTTCAACAGAAACCCAACAGTGGACAGGGGAATACCCTAACCCGAATAGCACACAGCTAAACTCATAGAGTAGATCCAACTTCATTAAGGACTAAATTGATCAGGCATTTTCACATCGGATTCCATGTAAGATATGCACTACTATTCCATTCTCTTCTTTACCAAAATATTTCTTACAAGATGGTTTCATCATCACCAGAGAAACCAGGCTGTTTAGCAGAGACACTTTCTACTCTTGTGTGTAATTCTCAGTACCAGTATGTCTTAGAAGACTCTCTTCAACAATAATAGAAAGACAAAGTTCTTGGGTTGAACCTGCATCAATTTTAAACCCCCGTCATCGAACCGTAACTTATTGTTCTCTCTTTTTCAGTCCTAAACCCCCTCCTACAGATGGCATCAAATCGAATCCGTCAAAGCGCCACAGGGATCGGCTGAACGGAGAGCTGGACAAGTTGACCGGGCTGTTGCCGTTCTCAGAGGATGTACGTGCGAGGCTGGACAAGTTGTCTGTGCTTCGGCTCAGTGTGGGATACCTCAAGGTCAAGAGCTTCTTCAGTGGTGGGTGGCACATACTCTGACTCATAGATAAACCAACACTCTAGCTGCCTCTTAGGCTAGCTGACTCTTACGACAGACTGTTAGATTGAGACTTCTTTTTCTCCCTTCTTTTCGCCTCGCTTCTCCCCTCTGACTGCTAGTCTCTCTCTCTCTCTCTCTCTCTCTCTCTCTCTCTCTCTCTCTCTCTCTTCCTCTCTATTTCTCTCAGGAAACGGTTTATATCTGTGTTGCCGTGTTAATTGCACTTTGAGTCTCTGAGGCCGAGTGTTGAGTAGAGGACAGACAGAAATATTACCTCAGTGTCACATGGCCAGACGCAAGCTTCCTTTTCCTGTCGAGTGGCAACACATGTTCTAAATATCATCACACACACACACACACACACACACATCCCCCCACCGCCCAGCCCCTCTTAACTTTCCGGGCCCCTCTTAACTCCCAAAACAGCAAAGGATGTTCTTGTGGTTGGAGATGTTAGCTAGCACTGCACATACACGCATGCACATACACACCATGAAGGATTGACTGTCCTTGCTAGTTTCTGCCACACATAACTTTTCCTCAAATAGTTCCTGCCCTGTCCAAAATAGCATCAATTAGAAGAAGACTGCAGCCTCGTTGCAAGCCAGGCCATGACGAGAGCTTCTTTGACAATTTTTCAGACACTCCGACAATTTTTTATTTATTTTTTGGTCTGGTCATCCACCGACATAGCAGTTAGCTATAAACACTCTACATCAACAACAAAGGCAAATCAGACAAGGCCCTTTGCATATTGTATGTTTTGGACATAACTTCCTTGGCAACCAAAGGTGTTAATTGTAACGAATGGAGACATGCGTTTATTGCGTTACTAAGTAAACGTTGCCAGGGCGATGGCCGTACACAAGTCGTCATGATGAGCGAGTAGTTATGAGCTACAAGCCCCAAAGCAGTTAGGAGATCCCGTTTTGTTTTTCGAATCCTCTTTTACACCACAACAACACACACAGCGGCAGCAGCAGAGCTTCTCGCCCTCTCTCTCATTCTCCCCCCACTCTCTATCCACCCCTCTCGCTTTCTCTTATGGAGCAACAGAGAGGGTCAGAAGGACAGAGAGGGTGTGTGGAGGGATCTGGAAATCAGGCGTTGAACTCTGACTCCACCCACACTCTACTTCCTGTGCAACCCCTTACCCTCCTTTCCTTCTTCTGTTCCCTCCCTTCCTCCTTCCTCATCGGCCTGTGAAGTTCAAGTTCACAAACTCCCCCTCCCCTCAAACAAACGCAACAGGATCCTAGTAGAGTGGTGTACTGTGCTTGCACGGCATGGTCCAAAAAGGAATCGTCTTATACATTATATATGAGCATTTTTACATTATTAGTTGCTATTAAAGTTACTAGAACTTTAGTTCAATTCTATTTAAAGTGGGCTTTGTATATTTTATACACACATTTTCTCTGTGAAGGAATTTTGGTCAACCTCAAGCATGCTGTGGTGGTCATTGCCCTTTGGTCATCCTCAAACATGCTGTGGTGGTCACTGCCCTTTGGTCATCCTCAAGCATGCTGTGGTGGTCACTGCCCTTTGGTCAACCTCAAACATGCTGTGGTGGTCACTGCCCTTAGGTCATCCTCAAGCATTCTGTGGTGGTCACTGCCCTTTGGTCATCCTCAAGCATGCTGTGGTGGTCACTGCCCTTTGGTCATCCTCAAGCATGCTGTGGTGGTCACTGCCATTTGGTCATCCTCAAGCATTCTGTGGTGGTCACTGCCCTTTGGTCATCCTCAAGCATGCTGTGGTGGTCACTGCCCTTTGGTCATCCTCAAGCATTCTGTGGTGGTCACTGCCCTTTGGTCATCCTCAAGCATGCTGTGGTGGTCACTGCCCTTTGGTCATCCTCAAACATGCTGTGGTGGTCAACTCCCCTTGTCCGCTTTTAATTTCATGACCACAAAACGCTTTGGTCAGGCCTGAGCTATGTAGATGTATGGAGAGCTCAGAATAGGTTGAAGTGGCTGGATGGTTGGCTCAGTAGAAACAGACCTCTGTACTCTTGAGGTCCAAGCTGGACCTGCTCTTTTATTTTTTTTATTTTTTTTTATTTAACTTGGCAATTCAGTTAAGAACACATTCGTATTTACAATGACGGCCTACCCCGGCCAAACCCAGACGACGCTGGGCCAATTGTGCGCCGCCCTATGGGACTCCCAATCACGGCCAGATGTGATGCAGCCTGGATCGTCCCTGCTCTGTCTTGCCCCTCACCTCAATCATAGACCACTGAAGGATGATGGGAAGGAGGCCGGCCTAGAGCCGTAAGGTGTCGCGGTTGATGAGAAAAGCCCTAGGGTTGTGTCCCACGCCTCCCATGGCGCTCCACATAAGCAGCACATTGCAGCTTCCCCATGATCGTCAACCTACTGGCCCACAAGACCAAAATGTGCTCTCTCTCCCTGTCTACTGAATGTACTGTGTTTTAATCTCCCCCGGGTGTCTGCTCTCTGCAGGGGCCCCACTGCTACACAATCTATCTGTTGTCTGTCTGGGCCGCCCCCAGGTGATGAGGGTAGGAAACAACATCTCCACCCTGCTGATCCTCAACACCGGGGCCCCACAAGGGTGCGTTCTCAGCCCTCTCCTGTACTCCCTGTTCACCCATGACTGCTTGGCCATGCACGCCTCCAACTCAATCATAAAGTTTGCAGACGACACTACAGTGGTAGGCTTGATTACCAACAACGACGAGACGGCCTACAGGGAGGAGGTGAGGGCCCTCGGAGTGTGGTGTCAGGAAAATAAACTCACACTCAACGTCAACAAAACAAAACAAAGGAGATGATTGTGGACTTCAGGAAACAGCAGAGTGAGCAGCCCCCCATCCACATCTACGGGACAGTAGTGGAGAAGGTGGAAAGTTCCTCAGCGTATACTTCACAGACAAACTGAAACGGTCCACCCACACAGACAGCATGGTGAAAAAGGCACAACAGCGCCTCTTCAACCTCAGGAGGCTGAAGAAATTTGGCTTGTCACCAAAAACACTCACAAACATTTACAGATGCACAATCGAGAGCATCCTGTCGGGCTGTATCACCGCCTGGTACGGCAACTGCTCCGCACACAACCGTAAGGCTCTCCCGAGGGTAGTGAGGTCTGCACAACGCATCACCGGTGGCAAACTACCTGCCCTCCAGGACACCTACACCACCCGATGTCACAGGAAGGCCAAAAAGATCATCAAGGACAACAGCCACCGGAGCCATTGCCTGTTCACCACGCTATCATCCAGAAGGCGAGGTCAGTACAGGTGCATCAAAGCTGGGACCGAGAGACTGAAAAACAGCTTCTATCTCAAGGCCATCAGACTGTTAAACAGCCATCACTAACATTGAGTGGCTGCTGCCAACACACTGACTCAAATCTCTAGCCACTTTAATAATTAATAATTGGATGTAATAAATGTATCACTAGTCACTTTAAACAATGCCACTTTGTATAATGTTTAAATACCCTACATTACTCATCTCATATGTATATACAATACACTATACAATCTACTGCATCTTGCCTATCGCTCATCCATATATTTATATGTACATATTCTTATTCATTCATTTGTTATTGTGAAATTGTTAGATTACTTGTTAGATATTACTGCACGGTCGGAACTAGAAGCACAAGCATTTCGCTACACTCGCATTAACATCTGCTAGCCATGTGTATGTGAGAAATAAAATTGTATTTGATTTGATTTGGTCTCACCATGGTGGTTATCTTTAGTGTGGGACCCCAGTTCAGAGTAGAAGTGTCAACCAACCATTTCCACACTTGATATCGCTCAGACATCTTCTGATTGAGAATGAATCAGAATGTGCGTGACCTCACAAAACAGCTTGTAGTTGCAACATTATTCCCATATCAACAATATCCACACATGGGGAACAACGCTGAATGTTACTAGATGTGTGGGTCTGAGCTCCCCATGCGTTCCCGACTGCAATATGAACCGTGGTCTTTCAAGGCCGTCTTCGCATCACCTGGTTCCTATCTCTGTGTTTGACTCGGCAGACCCTGTGAAGTAATGGAGTGTCAGTGATAGTGTGGGAATGGAGGTTTGACACTGTACGACTCTGAGCTGAGGGTCAGTAAAGGCCAAAGGTCACCACCCGTGAATCCATGTGACTCTATGTTGAGACAACAGACACACTCTGTAGCAGTGGGGCCCATGCAGAGTGCAGAAACCCGGGGGAGATAAACACTGCTTGTGTGTGTGTGTGTGTGTGTGTGTGTGTGTGTGTGTGTGTGTGTGTGTGTGTGTGTGTGTGTGTGTGTGTGTGTGTGTGTGTGTGTGTGTGTGTGTGTGTGTGTGTGTGTGTGTGTGTGTGTGTGTGTGTGTGTGTGTGTGTGTGTGTGTGTCTGTGTGTACTGTCAGCAGACAGGGAGAAGGCATACTGGGATCTAGTGGGCCAGTAATTCTGATCATGTTGTATCACTGGATCTATGGTTCCTGACAGTGGTCTGTGTTGATGACGAATAGCACTTCACCCAGAGAAGAACTCAGAGACAGTCGTGATTGTCGACCCAAAAAAACACACTGAAGCACCGTTTTACCTTCATCCGTCACACACAACACACACATCCATCTTTCCACCTCCTCCCTGTGCGTTGTCTCCCTGCCCGAGCTCTGGCATCTGTCTCTGTGAAGCCTGTTTATCATCTCTGGGATCTGAGGCTGCCTGCCTGCTGGGCGTGGAAGGGTGGAGGGGCACGTTTGGGGAGGGAAGCTCTGGAGCATTGCTGGCTGGCTGCACAACCACAACACGAGGGACTGCTGTCGGAGTCAGCTGTGTTTGCCTAGTGATGGATCTGACATATATATTATTGGTAGGTCTAACCCCTGTCACATTCCAGCTCTACTTATTGGAGCAGTGTTTAAATGAAAACGATGAATAGGCCGTGTCCCATTATACATGAAATATACCTGTCGTGTTCTTCATGTTCCTGTGGACCTGCAAGGTGTGCAGCTTTCTACTAACATGTCAGATTCAACTCGTCATTTTAAGTTGTATTTTAGTTGAATTAGTGTTGGTGCTGGGCTAGAGCAAAAGCATGCACACCTTGTGGGTTCCTAGGAAACAGGTTTGAAGAGCACTCCTCCATTATGTAAAGTCCTGTGAAAAAATCTGGGGCCATGCCTCCCAAATTTATCTCCGTTAGCGATGCCATTACCCCCCCCCCTCGCTGAATCCTGTATTGGGCCTCTGTGGCGATTTCACACACCTTCCCCCACCACCGTCCATGGCTTTCTCAGATGTTTTTCCAGCGTTGGGACTTTGCTTTGGGGAATAGGGAGTAGTGCAGGTTGGGTCGCTAGCATTGCCCACCAGAGAGAGGCTGTGAAACAGGCTAAACAAGCTACTGAGAGTCACCTTTGACCCCTCCATGCAAACCAATCTCACATTCTCCTGAGGTCATGGTAAGGTTGTACTGAGGTTGTACTGAGGTTGTAATAAGGTTGGACTATGGCAACTATGATTCATTTCACTTCCCGTGTGACATATATTTGGTCGTGTTTGTTATTATTCTGAACTGAAACCCTCTTTGAATGGATCTCTTTCAGTTACTGTTGTTTTTTTACGAAGTGTTGACAGAGTGACATGGAGCAGCTTGGCACTCAGGGATGGTGTTGACTTGTGTGGGTGTTACTGTTGGTGAGATAGATACAACACAGGGTTGGACTCAACATTAGTGCATGTGTAGGTCAAACAAAAAGTAGAGGGACAGGGCTGCCATTTTGCTGAGAAACACATGCTCCCGCGGAGGCTAAACACACACTAAACGCTAAATTCTAAAACCAAAACAGAACAATATTGGGATAACACAGATTTTCCTAATCCGTGTGAAACAGATTCAGTATTGACACAGTTGTGACCTCACAGGCCCAGGTTAGAGAAGTATGTGTTTATATGTTCATACACTCAAATGACTGTAATGCACATGTCATCTCAACATTGACCTTGTATTTTTTTATTTTTTTTATTTTACCTGTATTTAACTAGGCAAGTCAGTTAAGAACAAATTCTTATTTTCAATGACAGCCTAGGAACAGTGGGTTAACTGCCTTGTTCAGGGGCTGAACGACAGATTTGTACCTTGTCAACTCGGGGATTTGATCTTGCATCCTTTCGGTAACTAGTCCAACGCTCTAACCACTAAGCTACGCTGCCGCCCCGATACACCCTGTATCCCTTTGTTGATTTTGAAGTCATCATAAATAGCTGCCAGAAGGATGGATGCAATTTGTAAAGTGCATGATCACACACACCAGATCAATTTGCATTGCTATTGCCATTCTTCTAGCCAGTCTATGTGACGCCATTGTAACTGCAGTGAGTAAGCGGTGTTAGTGAATGGGATGGTGTCTGGACATGTTCAGCTGGGTAGTGTTTGACATTGTAGACACATTGAGGGCTACACACACACATACACACATACACACATGCACGCACGCACACACATACACACATGCACGCACGCACACACACACACACACACACACACACACACACACACACACACACACACACACACACACACACACACACATGCACGCACGCACACACACACGCACACACACACACACATGCACGCACGCACACACACATGCACACACACACACACACGCACGCACGCATGCATGCACACACACGCACACACACACACACACACACACACAAATGCAAAAACTGCTCCAGGACATAACATGATAAAATGGAGTGAGGAGAAGTCACAGAGACAGAGAGGAATGTTCCCTGTCACCATTATCAGTGACCTCTAACCCCTGATCTCCCAGAACAACCTCACAGGCTCTGGCAGGCTCAAGGTTTTGACATGTTGTTGTTGACTACCTAGACACCAGGGTTTCCCAAACTCGGTCCTGGGGCCCCAGTCTGTCCTCTACTCAACACTCGGCCTCAGAGACTCAAAGTGTAATTGCCCTAGCACTACACAGGTGATTCAAATAACCAACTCATCATCAAGCTTTGAATATTTGAAATCCGGTGTGTAGTGCTAGGGCAAAAAAAAAAAAAAATGTGCACCCAGAGAGTGAGGGGCCCCAGAGGGGCCCAGGACCGAGTTTGGGAAACCCTAACCTAGACCAAGGACAGGTACAGTCATTACAAAGCTTTAGTTCAAATACCTGTTTGAGAGGGATAACAATCACTGCTCGTCTAACTCTATGACAGAATGAGGCCCCAGTCTTAGGACTGACGTTGTGTACTGAGTTTTACCTTAGAAGACGAGTGCTTTCTCTGTTTCTCCCTCCTACCGTTCTCTTTCACCTTCATTTTCTCACTCTTTTTTCTTCCACTCACCCCCTCGACCCGCTCTTTACCGAGCAAAGTATGAAAGCAGACCAATACCTGAAGCATTATAATGGGATTTCTATAACGATTCATGCAACGGTAAGACACACCATCCTTTTTCAGATGGGTAAATATCCTAGGACATATGACAACGATGAAGCTGTTGTGTGAATCACACTAACAGAGTGGTTTATGAGCCTATAATGTCACAACCTGACTAAAACACAAGTCACTCTGTAAAAGTTTAAATCTGTTTTTGAAGAACTGGACTAGTCACATGAATTCTTTCACTATGACACATAGTTATAGTGTTGTAGGAATGTCCCCATGGGCACCGCAATAAGAATAACAACAATGGTGATTATTTAACCACAGGGATATTACCAACCTCCACCCATTTAACACAACGATGTCAAGACCGGCTTGTGATTTACAGCCCAGTACACACTGAGTAAACCAAAAAAAGACATATCGCCATGAAAGCCAAACTTTAATGACATGCTCTTTTTCTCTCTTTTTTCTTCTACTGGAGTCTTTTTCTTCTCTCCGTTTTCTTCTCTCTGTTTTCTTGTGGCACGGTGGGTCTTTGGTGGGTACTTGGGCATGTTCCTACTTGAGCAGCTAGCCGCTTGCTGCTGTGTTTTGACTGGGGTTGTGCTGAAGAGGGTAAGCCAATAGTCATGGCCCTGTGCTAGCTGAGATGGCTAGGATGGAGTCCTGCATTGGGTGGGTTGGGTGGACCTGGAAAGATCCGGAAAAATCTAGCTTTGTACAGGAGTGCAGTTCAGTGGCTGCCACAGACCAAGGGCTCTGTGATTTACTCCAGTGTTGCTTCATGCCCGTCTTGATCATCTCGCTGGCTTGCTTAGATTGGGCACAGGGTGAACAGGCCCCACCCCTGCCATTTAAAAAATAAATAAATCCAACTTATTGAGCAGCTCCCTCTCTGCAATGTAATCAAACACGAGGCCAAACAGTTGGTACATGTACAATATCTGTGCCTGGTTAGTGGGAGATCCTCTACTTTCCAGATGGTGTCGAGGTCCTGTGTTTGAGTTATGATCACGTTCCATTGCAGGCGAAGTGCCAAGACTGAGGAATCTGCCACATGCCTACTAAGCCATATCACAAACCCAGCAGATTCCTCCAGGTATACCGACCGCTAGCTAGCTCTGAAATACTAGCCCTGTGCAGTATTTGAACTAAAATATCACTGGGGTCTCTGCCCGTAGTTGGGATTGAGTTTAACAAGAGATTTCTATCTGTAAATTCCCCAAATAAAGAGTTATGCATTGTAAGGCATTGATTGCTACAATGTCTACATATGACATTTCTGAGTAAACGGTGGTCAGAGATGAGTAAGGGAAGGGTTACTGTTAGGTTTAATCTCTCTTGGGTAGGGGGCAGTATTTTCACATCCGGATAAAAAGCGTGCCCAAAGTAAACTGCCTGTTACTCAGTACCAGAAGCTAGGATGTGCATATAATTGGTAGATTTGAATAGAAAACACTCTGACGTTTCTAAAACTGTTAAAATGATGTCTGTGAGTATAACAGAACTGATATGGCAGGCGAAACCACCCCCCAAAAAATGTTCAGCCTACCACTGTTTGGTAGCTGGCTGTCACTTTTATTATAAGGTGAAATCCTACCAGATTGCAGTTCCTAGGGCTTCCACTAGATGTCAACAGTCTTTAGAAAGAGTTTCATGCTGATATTTGGAAAAATGAGCCAGAAATTGTAGTTTTTCTAGGTGGCTCCCATTTTGGCTGTAGTGTTTCCAAGCGCGTGGAAGAGAGCGCCTTCTTTGGTATTTTTCTCCAGTAAAGACAATAACAATTCTCCGTCTTAAAATGTATAATTTATTTACGTATTAGGCTTCCTAAGGTTTGATTATAAACGTTGTTTGATTTTTTTGGAAAAGTTTAATAGTAACGTTTGGGATTCATTTTGTATGCGTTTTGATGAAGGGAAACTGGGTGGATTATTGACTGATGCGCACCAGCTAAACTGAGCTTTTATGGATATAAAGAAGGACATTATCAAACAAAAGGGCCATTTGTGATGTAACTGGACTCTTTTGGTGTGCCAACAGAAGAAGATCATCAAAGGTAAGGCATTTTTTATATCGCTATTTCTGACTTTCATGGCGCACCTGCCTGGTTGAAGTATGTTTTTCATGATTTTGTATGTGGGGCGCTGTCCTCAGATAATCGCATGGTGTGCTTTCGCTGTAAAGCCTTTTTGAAATCTGACACAGCGGCTGGATTAACAAGAAGTTAAGCTTATTTTGATGTATTACACTTGTGATTTTATGAAAGTTAAATATTTATAATTCTGTAGTTTGAATTCTGCGCTCTGCAATTTCACCACATGTTGGCCAGGTGGGACGCTACCGTCCTTCCCCCCTTCCCATAAGAAGTTAAGGTGTGCATTGAACCAGTCACAGCAGTTGAGAGGTTTGTAGAACCAATCACAGGATGACCACAGGGGTCATAATGTCAGACAGTGGTAAGCAGCAGTCGAGTAAAGCTGTCTCAATCAGGCCAGGTTAAAGGTCACCATGCAGGACAGGTTGAGACTGGCCCTAATGACCTACAGCTTTCAATCTCTTTCAATCAATGATCCTTGTAGAGCTCAAGCCCTTTGTGTGTGTGTGTGTGTGTGTGTGTGTGTGTGTGTGTGTGTGTGTGTGTGTGTGTGTGTGTGTGTGTGTGTGTGTGTGTGTGCGTGCGTGCGTGCGTGCGTGCGTGCGTGTGTGCGTGTTTGTGTTTGAGTGAGTGGAATTTCCTTTTTTTCCACATAAGAAATTACTGTAAGAACTTTACAATTACTTTAGAATTAATGACTCAAGCCAAAACAAATATTGACGTTCTGCCTCCCTCTGAAACGAACTGCCTCTTTTTTTCCTACCAACAATGGAGAAGCTGTCAAACTTTCTCTCTATGGAAGAATACAATGGTTGGAAAACAAATAGGACCAGGAAAATCAATGCTTGGGGAAGACAATGTCAAAAGTTGCTATTGTAATTTGAAGTAAGTAAGTAAAAGAAAAAGGGGTTTTCGTATTAGCTCCCCACACTAGTTGAATAGGAGTCGTCAGTTGAGAGTGAAAGTCAAAAGGGGTTCTCGTAGAGCAAGGGACTTGTAGGTCTACTCCTTATCATTTCTGTAGACCGACTCCTTATCATTTCTGTAGGCCTGCTCCTGTTTCTTTCTGTATACCTACTCCTTATCATTTCTGTAGGCCTGCTCTTGTTTCTTTCTGTTGACCTACTCCTTATCATTTCTGTAGACCTACTCCTTATCGTTTCTGTAGGCCTGCTCTTGTTTCTTTCTGTAGACCTACTCCTTATCATTTCTGTAGACCTATTCCTTATCATTTCTGTAGGCCTGCTCTTGTTTCTTTTTATTGACCTACTCCTTATCATTTCTGTAGACCTACTCCTTATCATTTCTGTAGGTCTACTCCTGTTTCTTTCTGTAGACCTACTCCTTATCATTTTTGTAGGCCTGCTCCTGTTTCTTTCTGTAGAGCTACTCCTTATCATTTCTGTAGACCTACTCCTTATCATTTCTGTAGACCTACTCCTTATCATTTTTGTAGGCCTGCTCCTGTTTCTTTCTGTAGACCTACTCCTTATCATTTCTGTAGACCTACTCCTTATCATTTCTGTAGGCCTACTCCTTATCATTTCTGTAGACCTACTCCTTATCATTTCTGTAGGCCTGCTCCTGTTTCTTTCTGTAGACCTACTCCTTATCATTTCTGTAGACCCACTCCTTATCATTTCTGTAGACCTACTCCTTATCATTTCTGTAGACCTACTCCTTATCATTTCTGTAGACCTACTCCTTATCCTTTCTGTAGGCCTGCTCCTGTTTCTTTCTGTAGATCTACTCCTTATCATTTCTGTAGACCTACTCCTTATCATTTCTGTAGGCTTGCTCCTGTTTCTTTCTGTTGGTCCTACTCCTGTTTCTTTCTGTGGGTCCTACTCCTGTTTCTTTCTGTGGGTCCTACTCCTGTTTCTTTCTGTGGGTCCTACTCCTGTTTCTTTCTGTGGGTCCTACTCCTGTTTCTTTCTGTGGGTCCTACTCCTGTTTCTTTCTGTAGTGCTATTCCTGTTTTTCCCTGAGTAACAACAGAAGCAGCTGCATGATAAGAACAAGAAAAGAGCAGCAGGCAATAGGGCACTTTAGTCTACTATTACGTTGTTCTCTTTAGCAGACCTACACCAACCTGAAAGGTATCGGCTGGTCCATTACATCCAGTTGAGTTGTTTTGATGCTTTTCCTTATTATTGAGAGATCAGATTGAGATTGGTGGGGACCGAGGGAATTAGGGGTTGTGTGGTTTTATAAGGGGGGGAGGAGGGGTTTGGTGAATCATCACTTCTTGTTTCTGATGCATGAGTTCAACTTTTGGCGAGACGTGAGGAAATGGAGAGAAACTTCATCTCTCTGAAGGACAGCTGTTATGTTTCGCCCTTTTTTTATAAACCTCCAGTGTTATTCAGCTGTCACTGAGTCACACACTCTGAAACTAACAACCCCACAGCAGAAGAGATAGTCTAGGAGGGGGGGGGGGGGTGATTCCTTTATTTTCATTGAATACACAGAGGATGTATAATAGAGTTCTCCTTTTACAATGTGTCATGAGAACGGTGCGAGTTAACAAAAGAAATACCGCTAGGGACCCCCCCCCTTCAAGTCAAAACTAGTCATTTTGGCTCCAACATTCTAACAGCCTAATAAATACATTTCATAGATGCTATCGGAAAAATACTCCTTTGGTTGTGTTTTATGAAGGTCTTGGGTAACATTAGAATTTGAAAAAAATGTTTTTTCAAAGACCACTATATCATTTTCATTTGTTTATGTTACTGTAGGCCATCTGTTGCCACATGCTCAAGTGTGGAGCTCATGAAACAGTGGTTATTCTTGGAAAAGGTGTATTGTGAAATAAAGCTCATCTCTTACATTTTGTAAGAGTTATTCGCAAATGTTAAGTGTTTTGGAAACTTCAGAATCTGCTCTTTCTTGTTACTATATAGAAATCAAAATGTCTTACCAGCATGTGACTCTGTAGGAGGATTTGAAGAAGTCCTCTTCAACTGGTTAGAACACAAATTCTGTTTGTGATATCGAAATGCTAACAACATATGTGTCTTAAATATGCTTATTTTGGAAAAGTTAAGGATGGAGGTAGGTTACGACTTTAAGAAATGGCAGAGATATGTCCATTTGAAATTCACATTAAGTCAAAATGACTCACTTGGCTTGTCTAGTGTTAAAGGAATTTGTTAGAATTAGTGGTTAGAATTAGTGTTAGAATTAGTGTAAGGGGCCCTCCCAAGTGGCGCAGCGGTCTAAGGCGCTGCATCGTAGTGCTTGAGAAAGTCACTACAACCCTTGATTTGATCCCAGGCTGTGTCACAGCTGGCCGTGACCGGGAGACCCATGGGGCGGCGCACAATTGGCCCAGCATCGTCCGGGTTAGGGGACGATTTGGCCGGCCTGGATTTCCTTGTCCCATTGTGCTCTAGTGACTTCTTGTGGCTGGCTGGGTGCCTTCAAGCTGACATGGTCACCAGTTGGATGGTGTTTCCTCCGACACATTGGTGCGGTTGGCTTCCTGGTTAAGCAAGCCTTGCTGCTTTGCAGGCTCAGGTTTTGGAGGATGCATGGATTTTGACCTTCGCCTCTCCCGAGTCCATAGGGAAGTTGCAGCGATGAGACAAGACCATAACTACCAATTGGGGAGAATTGTTTATATTTTTTATAATTAGTGTAAGGATTAGATTTAGGGTTTTGAATGGAAACACATTTTAGGTCCCCACAAGGATAGTAAAATGTGTTTGTGTGCGAGCGTTTGCTCAAGCGTCTGTGCTAGTATGTGTTTGTTCATTTGTGCATATGTGGGCTTCCAAGTGGCACTGGGGTTTAAGGCACTGCATCTCAGTGCAAGAGGCGTCAGTACAGTCCTTGGTTCGAACCCAGGCTGTAACACATCCAGCAGTGATTGGGAGTCCCATAGGGTGGCGCACAATTCGCCCGGGTTTGGCTGGGGTAGGCTGTCAGTTATCAGGGGAAACCTGGTGAGCATGTTGAGTAATCTCCTTTATGTATACAGGAAGCTCTCTTTGTTCAGACTGAGTGGATCAACATAAGTCAGGCAGAATAGGAATGCCTCATTGATGCCTGGTGTCTCAGAGCTGCAAGGTGTCTGCTAACCTCCGCTCCAACCCTTCACCTCTGATCTAGCGCTGGCTCTCTCCCTGCTCTTCTGGTGAGAGACAGAGATTAGATGCAGGATGTCGGAAGGTCATCCAGCTGGGCTGGATAGGACTGGACTGTGACTTTATTGTTCAGTTAGCGGCAGTTCTAATTGTATCCCTCAGGTGATGACATGGCTCAGGAAGGGAATATCCATTTCCAACAGTCCACTTCCCTGAGTTTGTACAAACAGCTGAGTGTGTTCCTATGCAGAAGACTGTTGAATAAGAATGTGCATCAGGATACATACCTGCAATGATAATTCATAAGAGCAGCGATGATCTAGTGTTTCTGGGAGGAAAAATATGTTTCCCTGACTATGGCTGTATCACATCCAGACATCCAGGCTGTATCACAACCAGCCGTGATTGGGAGTCCCATAGGGCGGTGCACAATTGACCCAGCATCGTCCGGGTTTGGCCGGTGTGGGCTGTCATTGTAAATAAGAATTTGTTCTTAATTAACGGACTTTTCTAGTTAAATAAAGGTTAAATAGGGGCCTCCCGGGTGGCGCAGTGGTCTAAGGCGCTAGCTGTGCCACCAGAGACCCTGGACTCCATCTCAGCCGGCCGTGACCGGGAGGCCCATGGGGCGATGCACAATTGCCCTAGCATCGTCCGGGTTAGGGAGGGCTTGGCCGGTAGGGATATCCTTGTCTCATCACACACTTCCGACTCCTGTGGCGCAGTGCACGCTGACCAGGTCACTAGGCGTACGGTGTTTCCTCCGACACATTGGTGCGGCTGGCTTCCATGTTGGATGCGCGCTGTGTTAAGAAGCAGTGCAGCTTGGCTTGGTTGGGTTGTGTTTCAGAGGATGCATGGCTCTTGACCTTTGTCTCTCCCGAGCCCGTACAGGAGTTGTAGCGATGAGACAAGACAGAAACGACTAACAATTGGATACCACGAAAAAGGGGGTAAAATAAAAATAAATAAATTAAGGTTAAATAATATTACAAATTATAAAATAGGGCTGTGCTGGTCACAGTGTTGTCAGCCGGTGGTTGTCAGGCAAATAACTGTCGGTCTTAACTTAAACACATTTAGCATCTCCTGGCTTCCACACATAGCCTACAAGCCACGGATGCAGACCTTTGGAACATCTACATTTTAACAGCCCTGATTCAACTTCTTTTTTTTAATAGGAAATGTTTTCCTTTTCGGATTTTCTGAGTTTCTGAGAAATGTTTCCTCAGTTTCTTCCATGAAGACTTCCTTCTGAAACTCAAACACAGGTCTAGGGTTGCAAGGGTTGGAAACTTTCTGGTACATTTCCGGAATATTTCCAGAAAGTTTCCCTGGGAATTTTGCTTAAATCCATCAAAAAAAGTTAGTTTATAACAGTGAACCTTTTTTGTGGGAGACACATAAGGCATTTCAATGGAATTGCAACCCTCTGCATGCACAGTGCATTCTTCCATCACATATACAGCTGATTCTCAAGATCTTGCACACTAATGAGATGCTATTAAGCCCACAGTACTACACTGTCTGAGCCAAGGACTACATGCTTTCCGGTAAGTTTTGATTACCATACTGGGTGGGGTGAATATATTTTCTATGACATACATGATTTTTGTTAACTAGTAAATAGTAGCCTAAAGAAAAGTGTGTTTAAATCATTTCTAACTTGTTGACAATTCCTGCTAGTTAGTTTTTGTTACCATGTGGGTTTTTAGCTTGCTTGAGCCTGCTAACTGAGGAGTTTTATTTCACCTGTTTCCATATATGTTTCATTTTGAAACATTTATCTTACAAAGGAGTTAATCTAGCTGCTTAACTATTTATCTGTACATGGAATTGTATTTGTTGTTTTTTTACTAATTTTCTTCTAATCTTTACAGGACAATTCCACGGTGTGGAGACATTTCACTGCAGCTAATGTAGAAGGAAAATCTGTGAACATGTGCAAATACTGTGCCAAATCATATGAGAAGAATGCAACAAAGATGCAGAATCATCTGGCCAAGTGCATAAAGTTCCCTCAGCGTTCACAACAAGAAACCTCTGACAAAAGTCACTCTACTTCTATTCGAGGTGAAAATGATGAATCAGACACCTTATCGATAGCAACAGCTCATGTTTTTTTTTACTCAATGGAGGAACGTAGTCAGAGAAATGCTGATGAATTTCTTGCTTGAGCTGTGTATGCAGCTGGTTCACATCTGATGCTCACAGACAATGTGTATTGGAAGAGATTTCTGAATGTTATTCGCCCAGCATACACCCCTCCAACCAGACATGCTTTATCTACTCATTTGCTGGATGCAGAGTTCAACAGAGTTCAAGTGAAGGTCGAGCAAATCATAGAGAAAGCAAACTGTATTGCAATCATCTCTGATGGGTGGTCAAATGGTGGGCATGGAATAATTAACTACATCATCTCCACCCCTCAACCAGTATTCTTCAAGAGCACAGACATCAGGGACAACAGACACACCGGTCAATACATTGCAGATGAGCTGAAGGCAGTCATGAACATGAAGGCTGTTTGGTCTAAAGTGGAGGAGTCCTACCCTCATGTCACACCCATTGGCTGTGCTGCTCATGCATTGAATCTGCTCCTCAAGGACATCATGGCACTGAAAACAATGGATACACTCTACAAGAGAGCCAAGGAAATGGTTAGGTATGTGAAGGGTCATGAAGTTATAGCAGCAATCTACCTCACCAAGCAAAGTGAGAAGAATAAGAGCACCACATTGAAGCTGCCCAGCAACACCCGTTGGGCTGGTGTTGTCATCATGTTTGAAAGTCTCCTAGAGGGGAATGAGTCTCTCCAAGAAATGGCCATATCACAGTCTCCCGATATGGACAGCCCCATCAAGAGGATCCTCCTGGATGATGTATTTTGGAAGAGAGTGGTAAAGCAGCCTGAAACTCCTGAAACCTATAGCAGTAGCCATTGCACGGATTGAGGGAGACAATCCCATCCTGTCTAATGTTCAGACTCTGCTTGCAGATGTAAGAGAGGTTATCCGTACTGCTCTGCCCACTTCAATGTAGCTCCAAGCAGAGGAAACTGCTGATCTGAAATACATCAAAAAGCGTTAAGACTTCTGCCTGAAGCCCATACACGCCACAGCGTACATGTTGGACCCCAATTATGCTGGCAAGAGCATCCTGTCTGGTGCAGAGATCAACAAGGCCTATGGTGTCATCATTACCGTGTCTCGCCACCTTGGCCTGGAAGAGGGCAAGGTTTTTGGCAGTCTGGCGAAGTAAACTTCCAAGCAAGGGCTTTGGGATGGAGATGCAATATGGCAGTGTGCCAACATATCTTATCAGTCACCTGGTGGAAGGGACTTTGTGGATCTGAGGATCTTTCCCCTGTTGCCTCCATCATCCTCCACCAACATCAGAACGCAAACATCCTTGTTTGGGAACACACAAAGCACGCAACAGGCTAACCAATACAATGGTTGAAAAATTGGTGGCCATCCGGGCAAATTTGAGTCTTTGTGAGCCTGACAACGAGCCATCCTCAACAAGGCTGGAAAGTGACAGT